>NW_026961681.1:300000-577358 GCF_963924245.1 Chroicocephalus ridibundus
TGGAAAGTGCCAGGAGGGAGAAGTGGGGATTATGTTTAGACTTTCTCGGAACTGCTTCAAATCAACTAGATATCTTTGTGCTGTAAATCTCCCAACAGCCAAACGCAAAAGCAGCAAACATCTCGCTGTACGTCCCACATCCAAAGTGCCAAGAGAGAGCTTGCTCTCCCTGTCTTTGAGTACTGTTTGCACTGTCCCGGTTACCTCTTTGCTAACATTCTCTTCAGAGCTGCAGTGAAACCAGGAACCGCGTGGAGAAGGCACCCACACTGAAAGTGCCTGGAAGGAACGTTGGGGCTTCTTCTCAGTGTCTCTGATATAGGGTTTCACTGTCCCGGGAAAGTCTCTGCTAACACCGTGCAGAGCGCTGTGCCCAATATACAGAAACGTCTTGCGGTATCTCCTACAGGGAAAGTGCCAGGAGGGAATTGTGGAGCTTGTTCTCAGTGTCTCTGAGAATTGCTCTGATTATCCCTGTGACCTCTTTGCTAAGACTCTCCAGAGAGCCGTCCTCAAAACCAACACACGTCTTGACATATCTCCCACATTGATCGCAGTGTCTCCAGAAACGGCATTCAAGGAGCCAGGACCTTTTCTCCCTACACTGTCCATTGAGTTGTCCTCAAAACCAATATACATCCTGCTATATCTCCCACATGGAAAGTGCCACGAGGGAGAAGTGGGGATTATGTTTAGACTTTCTCGGAACTGCTTCAAATCAACTAGATATCTTTGTGCTGTAAATCTCCCAACAGCCAAACGCAAAAGCAGCAAACATCTCGCTGTACGTCCCACATCCAAAGTGCCAAGAGAGAGCTTGCTCTCCCTGTCTTTGAGTACTGTTTGCACTGTCCCGGTTACCTCTTTGCTAACATTCTCTTCAGAGCTGCAGTGAAACCAGGAACCGCGTGGAGAAGGCACCCACACTGAAAGTGCCTGGAGGGAACATTGGGGCTTCTTCTCAGTGTCTCTGATATAGGGTTTCACTGTCCCGGGAAAGTCTCTGCTAACACCGTGCAGAGCGCTGTGCCCAATATACAGAAACGTCTTGCGGTATCTCCTACAGGGAAAGTGCCAGGAGGGAATTGTGGAGCTTGTTCTCAGTGTCTCTGAGAATTGCTCTGATTATCCCTGTGACCTCTTTGCTAAGACTCTCCAGAGAGCCGTCCTCAAAACAAACACACATCTTGACATATCTCCCACATTGATCGCAGTGTCTCCAGAAACGGCATTCAAGGAGCCAGGACCTTTTCTCCCTACACTGTCCATTGAGTTGTCCTCAAAACCAATATACATCCTGCTATATCTCCCACATGGAAAGTGCCACGAGGGAGAAGTGGGGATTATGTTTAGACTTTCTCGGAACTGCTTCAAATCAACTAGATATCTTTGTGCTGTAAATCTCCCAACAGCCAAACGCAAAAGCAGCAAACATCTCGCTGTACGTCCCACATCCAAAGTGCCAAGAGAGAGCTTGCTCTCCCTGTCTTTGAGTACTGTTTTCACTGTCCCGGTTACCTCTTTGCTAACATTCTCTTCAGAGCTGCAGTGAAACCAGGAACCGCGTGGAGAAGGCACCCACACTGAAAGTGCCTGGAGGGAACATTGGGGCTTCTTCTCAGTGTCTCTGACATAGGGTTTCACTGTCCCGGGAAAGTCTCTGCTAACACCGTGCAGAGCGCTGTGCCCAATATACAGAAACGTCTTGCGGTATCTCCTACAGGGAAAGTGCCAGGAGGGAATTGTGGAGCTTGTTCTCAGTGTCTCTGAGAATTGCTCTGATTATCCCTGTGACCTCTTTGCTAAGACTCTCCAGATAGCCGTCCTCAAAACCAACACACATCTTGACATATCTCCCACATTGATCGCAGTGTCTCCAGAAACGGCATTCAAGGAGCCAGGACCTTTTCTCCCTTCACTGTCCATTGAGTTGTCCTCAAAACCAATATACATCCTGCTATATCTCCCACATGGAAAGTGCCACGAGGGAGAAGTGGGGATTATGTTTAGACTTTCTCGGAACTGCTTCAAATCAACTAGATATCTTTGTGCTGTAAATCTCCCAACAGCCAAACGCAAAAGCAGCAAACATCTCGCTGTACGTCCCACATCCAAAGTGCCAAGAGAGAGCTTGCTCTCCCTGTCTTTGAGTACTGTTTTCACTGTCCCGGTTACCTCTTTGCTAACATTCTCTTCAGAGCTGCAGTGAAACCAGGAACCGCGTGGAGAAGGCACCCACACTGAAAGTGCCTGGAGGGAACATTGGGGATTCTTCTCAGTGTCTCTGACATAGGGTTTCACTGTCCCGGGAAAGTCTCTGCTAACACCGTGCAGAGCGCTGTGCCCAATATACAGAAACGTCTTGCGGTATCTCCTACAGGGAAAGTGCCAGGAGGGAATTGTGGAGCTTGTTCTCAGTGTCTCTGAGAATTGCTCTGATTATCCCTGTGACCTCTTTGCTAAGACTCTCCAGAGAGCCGTCCTCAAAACCAACACACGTCTTGACATATCTCCCACATTGATCGCAGTGTCTCCAGAAACGGCATTCAAGTAGCCAGGACCTTTTCTCCCTACACTGTCCATTGAGTTGTCCTCAAAACCAATATACATCCTGCTATATCTCCCACATGGAAAGTGCCACGAGGGAGAAGTGGGGATTATGTTTAGACTTTCTCGGAACTGCTTCAAATCAACTAGATATCTTTGTGCTGTAAATCTCCCAACAGCCAAACGCAAAAGCAGCAAACATCTCGCTGTACGTCCCACATCCAAAGTGCCAAGAGAGAGCTTGCTCTCCCTGTCTTTGAGTACTGTTTTCACTGTCCCGGTTACCTCTTTGCTAACATTCTCTTCAGAGCTGCAGTGAAACCAGGAACCGCGTGGAGAAGGCACCCACACTGAAAGTGCCTGGAGGGAACATTGGGGCTTCTTCTCAGTGTCTCTGACATAGGGTTTCACTGTCCCGGGAAAGTCTCTGCTAACACCGTGCAGAGCGCTGTGCCCAATATACAGAAACGTCTTGCGGTATCTCCTACAGGGAAAGTGCCAGGAGGGAATTGTGGAGCTTGTTCTCAGTGTCTCTGAGAATTGCTCTGATTATCCCTGTGACCTCTTTGCTAAGACTCTCCAGAGAGCCGTCCTCAAAACCAACACACGTCTTGACATATCTCCCACATTGATCGCAGTGTCTCCAGAAACGGCATTCAAGTAGCCAGGACCTTTTCTCCCTACACTGTCCATTGAGTTGTCCTCAAAACCAATATACATCCTGCTATATCTCCCACATGGAAAGTGCCAGGAGGGAGAAGTGGGGATTATGTTTAGACTTTCTCGGAACTGCTTCAAATCAACTAGATATCTTTGTGCTGTAAATCTCCCAACAGCCAAACGCAAAAGCAGCAAACATCTCGCTGTACGTCCCACATCCAAAGTGCCAAGAGAGAGCTTGCTCTCCCTGTCTTTGAGTACTGTTTTCACTGTCCCGGTTACCTCTTTGCTAACATTCTCTTCAGAGCTGCAGTGAAACCAGGAACCGCGTGGAGAAGGCACCCACACTGAAAGTGCCTGGAGGGAACATTGGGGCTTCTTCTCAGTGTCTCTGACATAGGGTTTCACTGTCCCGGGAAAGTCTCTGCTAACACCGTGCAGAGCGCTGTGCCCAATATACAGAAACGTCTTGCGGTATCTCCTACAGGGAAAGTGCCAGGAGGGAACTGTGGAGCTTGTTCTCAGTGTCTCTGAGAATTGCTCTGATTATCCCTGTGACCTCTTTGCTAAGACTCTCCAGAGAGCCGTCCTCAAAACCAACACACGTCTTGACATATCTCCCACATTGATCGCAGTGTCTCCAGAAACGGCATTCAAGGAGCCAGGACCTTTTCTCCCTACACTGTCCATTGAGTTGTCCTCAAAACCAATATACATCCTGCTATATCTCCCACATGGAAAGTGCCAGGAGGGAGAAGTGGGGATTATGTTTAGACTTTCTCGGAACTGCTTCAAATCAACTAGATATCTTTGTGCTGTAAATCTCCCAACAGCCAAACGCAAAAGCAGCAAACATCTCACTGTACGTCCCACATCCAAAGTGCCAAGAGAGAGCTTGCTCTCCCTGTCTTTGAGTACTGTTTTCACTATCCCGGTTACCTCTTTGCTAACATTCTCTTCAGAGCTGCAGTGAAACCAGGAACCGCGTGGAGAAGGCATCCACACTGAAAGTGCCTGGAGGGAACATTGGGGCTTCTTCTCAGTGTCTCTGACATAGGGTTTCACTGTCCCGGGAAAGTCTCTGCTAACACCGTGCAGAGCGCTGTGCCCAATATACAGAAACGTCTTGCGGTATCTCCTACAGGGAAAGTGCCAGGAGGGAATTGTGGAGCTTGTTCTCAGTGTCTCTGAGAATTGCTCTGATTATCCCTGTGACCTCTTTGCTAAGACTCTCCAGAGAGCCGTCCTCAAAACAAACACACATCTTGACATATCTCCCACATTGATCGCAGTGTCTCCAGAAACGGCATTCAAGGAGCCAGGACCTTTTCTCCCTACACTGTCCATTGAGTTGTCCTCAAAACCAATATACATCCTGCTATATCTCCCACATGGAAAGTGCCAGGAGGGAGAAGTGGGGATTATGTTTAGACTTTCTCGGAACTGCTTCAAATCAACTAGATATCTTTGTGCTGTAAATCTCCCAACAGCCAAACGCAAAAGCAGCAAACATCTCGCTGTACGTCCCACATCCAAAGTGCCAAGAGAGAGCTTGCTCTCCCTGTCTTTGAGTACTGTTTTCACTGTCCCGGTTACCTCTTTGCTAACATTCTCTTCAGAGCGGCAGTGAAACCAGGAACCGCGTGGAGAAGGCACCCACACTGAAAGTGCCTGGAGGGAACATTGGGGCTTCTTCTCAGTGTCTCTGACATAGGGTTTCACTGTCCCAGGAAAGTCTCTGCTAACACCGTGCAGAGCGCTGTGCCCAATATACAGAAACGTCTTGCGGTATCTCCTACAGGGAAAGTGCCAGGAGGGAATTGTGGAGCTTGTTCTCAGTGTCTCTGAGAATTGCTCTGATTATCTGTGTGACCTCTTTGCTAAGACTCTCCAGAGACCCGTCCTCAAAACAAACACACATCTTGACATATCTCCCACATTGATCGCAGTGTCTCCAGAAACGGCATTCAAGTAGCCAGGACCTTTTCTCCCTACACTGTCCATTGAGTTGTCCTCAAAACCAATATACATCCTGCTATATCTCCCACATGGAAAGTGCCAGGAGGGAGAAGTGGGGATTATGTTTAGACTTTCTCGGAACTGCTTCAAATCAACTAGATATCTTTGTGCTGTAAATCTCCCAACAGCCAAACGCAAAAGCAGCAAACATCTCGCTGTACGTCCCACATCCAAAGTGCCAAGAGAGAGCTTGCTCTCCCTGTCTTTGAGTACTGTTTTCACTGTCCCGGTTACCTCTTTGCTAACATTCTCTTCAGAGCTGCAGTGAAACCAGGAACCGCGTGGAGAAGGCACCCACACTGAAAGTGCCTGGAGGGAACATTGGGGCTTCTTCTCAGTGTCTCTGACATAGGGTTTCACTGTCCCGGGAAAGTCTCTGCTAACACCGTGCAGAGCGCTGTGCCCAATATACAGAAACGTCTTGCGGTATCTCCTACAGGGAAAGTGCCAGGAGGGAATTGTGGAGCTTGTTCTCAGTGTCTCTGAGAATTGCTCTGATTATCCCTGTGACCTCTTTGCTAAGACTCTCCAGAGAGCCGTCCTCAAAACCAACACACGTCTTGACATATCTCCCACATTGATCGCAGTGTCTCCAGAAACGGCATTCAAGGAGCCAGGACCTTTTCTCCCTACACTGTCCATTGAGTTGTCCTCAAAACCAATATACATCCTGCTATATCTCCCACATGGAAAGTGCCACGAGGGAGAAGTGGGGATTATGTTTAGACTTTCTCGGAACTGCTTCAAATCAACTAGATATCTTTGTGCTGTAAATCTCCCAACAGCCAAACGCAAAAGCAGCAAACATCTCGCTGTACGTCCCACATCCAAAGTGCCAAGAGAGAGCTTGCTCTCCCTGTCTTTGAGTACTGTTTTCACTGTCCCGGTTACCTCTTTGCTAACATTCTCTTCAGAGCTGCAGTGAAACCAGGAACCGCGTGGATAAGGCACCCACACTGAAAGTGCCTGGAGGGAACATTGGGGCTTCTTCTCAGTGTCTCTGACATAGGGTTTCACTGTCCCGGGAAAGTCTCTGCTAACACCGTGCAGAGCGCTGTGCCCAATATACAGAAACGTCTTGCGGTATCTCCTACAGGGAAAGTGCCAGGAGGGAATTGTGGAGCTTGTTCTCAGTGTCTCTGAGAATTGCTCTGATTATCCCTGTGACCTCTTTGCTAAGACTCTCCAGAGAGCCGTCCTCAAAACCAACACACGTCTTGACATATCTCCCACATTGATCGCAGTGTCTCCAGAAACGGCATTCAAGGAGCCAGGACCTTTTCTCCCTACACTGTCCATTGAGTTGTCCTCAAAACCAATATACATCCTGCTATATCTCCCACATGGAAAGTGCCAGGAGGGAGAAGTGGGGATTATGTTTAGACTTTCTCGGAACTGCTTCAAATCAACTAGATATCTTTGTGCTGTAAATCTCCCAACAGCCAAACGCAAAAGCAGCAAACATCTCGCTGTACGTCCCACATCCAAAGTGCCAAGAGAGAGCTTGCTCTCCCTGTCTTTGAGTACTGTTTTCACTGTCCCGGTTACCTCTTTGCTAACATTCTCTTCAGAGCTGCAGTGAAACCAGGAACCGCGTGGAGAAGGCACCCACACTGAAAGTGCCTGGAGGGAACATTGGGGCTTCTTCTCAGTGTCTCTGACATAGGGTTTCACTGTCCCGGGAAAGTCTCTGCTAACACCGTGCAGAGCGCTGTGCCCAATATACAGAAACGTCTTGCGGTATCTCCTACAGGGAAAGTGCCAGGAGGGAATTGTGGAGCTTGTTCTCAGTGTCTCTGAGAATTGCTCTGATTATCCCTGTGACCTCTTTGCTAAGACTCTCCAGAGAGCCGTCCTCAAAACCAACACACGTCTTGACATATCTCCCACATTGATCGCAGTGTCTCCAGAAACGGCATTCAAGGAGCCAGGACCTTTTCTCCCTACACTGTCCATTGAGTTGTCCTCAAAACCAATATACATCCTGCTATATCTCCCACATGGAAAGTGCCAGGAGGGAGAAGTGGGGATTATGTTTAGACTTTCTCGGAACTGCTTCAAATCAACTAGATATCTTTGTGCTGTAAATCTCCCAACAGCCAAACGCAAAAGCAGCAAACATCTCGCTGTACGTCCCACATCCAAAGTGCCAAGAGAGAGCTTGCTCTCCCTGTCTTTGAGTACTGTTTTCACTGTCCCGGTTACCTCTTTGCTAACATTCTCTTCAGAGCTGCAGTGAAACCAGGAACCGCGTGGAGAAGGCACCCACACTGAAAGTGCCTGGAGGGAACATTGGGGCTTCTTCTCAGTGTCTCTGACATAGGGTTTCACTGTCCCGGGAAAGTCTCTGCTAACACCGTGCAGAGCGCTGTGCCCAATATACAGAAACGTCTTGCGGTATCTCCTACAGGGAAAGTGCCAGGAGGGAATTGTGGAGCTTGTTCTCAGTGTCTCTGAGAATTGCTCTGATTATCCCTGTGACCTCTTTGCTAAGACTCTCCAGAGAGCCGTCCTCAAAACCAACACACGTCTTGACATATCTCCCACATTGATCGCAGTGTCTCCAGAAACGGCATTCAAGGAGCCAGGACCTTTTCTCCCTACACTGTCCATTGAGTTGTCCTCAAAACCAATATACATCCTGCTATATCTCCCACATGGAAAGTGCCAGGAGGGAGAAGTGGGGATTATGTTTAGACTTTCTCGGAACTGCTTCAAATCAACTAGATATCTTTGTGCTGTAAATCTCCCAACAGCCAAACGCAAAAGCAGCAAACATCTCGCTGTACGTCCCACATCCAAAGTGCCAAGAGAGAGCTTGCTCTCCCTGTCTTTGAGTACTGTTTTCACTGTCCCGGTTACCTCTTTGCTAACATTCTCTTCAGAGCTGCAGTGAAACCAGGAACCGCGTGGAGAAGGCACCCACACTGAAAGTGCCTGGAGGGAACATTGGGGCTTCTTCTCAGTGTCTCTGACATAGGGTTTCACTGTCCCGGGAAAGTCTCTGCTAACACCGTGCAGAGCGCTGTGCCCAATATACAGAAACGTCTTGCGGTATCTCCTACAGGGAAAGTGCCAGGAGGGAATTGTGGAGCTTGTTCTCAGTGTCTCTGAGAATTGCTCTGATTATCCCTGTGACCTCTTTGCTAAGACTCTCCAGAGAGCCGTCCTCAAAACCAACACACGTCTTGACATATCTCCCACATTGATCGCAGTGTCTCCAGAAACGGCATTCAAGGAGCCAGGACCTTTTCTCCCTACACTGTCCATTGAGTTGTCCTCAAAACCAATATACATCCTGCTATATCTCCCACATGGAAAGTGCCAGGAGGGAGAAGTGGGGATTATGTTTAGACTTTCTCGGAACTGCTTCAAATCAACTAGATATCTTTGTGCTGTAAATCTCCCAACAGCCAAACGCAAAAGCAGCAAACATCTCGCTGTACGTCCCACATCCAAAGTGCCAAGAGAGAGCTTGCTCTCCCTGTCTTTGAGTACTGTTTTCACTGTCCCGGTTACCTCTTTGCTAACATTCTCTTCAGAGCTGCAGTGAAACCAGGAACCGCGTGGAGAAGGCACCCACACTGAAAGTGCCTGGAGGGAACATTGGGGCTTCTTCTCAGTGTCTCTGACATAGGGTTTCACTGTCCCGGGAAAGTCTCTGCTAACACCGTGCAGAGCGCTGTGCCCAATATACAGAAACGTCTTGCGGTATCTCCTACAGGGAAAGTGCCAGGAGGGAATTGTGGAGCTTGTTCTCAGTGTCTCTGAGAATTGCTCTGATTATCCCTGTGACCTCTTTGCTAAGACTCTCCAGAGAGCCGTCCTCAAAACCAACACACGTCTTGACATATCTCCCACATTGATCGCAGTGTCTCCAGAAACGGCATTCAAGGAGCCAGGACCTTTTCTCCCTACACTGTCCATTGAGTTGTCCTCAAAACCAATATACATCCTGCTATATCTCCCACATGGAAAGTGCCACGAGGGAGAAGTGGGGATTATGTTTAGACTTTCTCGGAACTGCTTCAAATCAACTAGATATCTTTGTGCTGTAAATCTCCCAACAGCCAAACGCAAAAGCAGCAAACATCTCGCTGTACGTCCCACATCCAAAGTGCCAAGAGAGAGCTTGCTCTCCCTGTCTTTGAGTACTGTTTTCACTGTCCCGGTTACCTCTTTGCTAACATTCTCTTCAGAGCTGCAGTGAAACCAGGAACCGCGTGGAGAAGGCACCCACACTGAAAGTGCCTGGAGGGAACATTGGGGCTTCTTCTCAGTGTCTCTGACATAGGGTTTCACTGTCCCGGGAAAGTCTCTGCTAACACCGTGCAGAGCGCTGTGCCCAATATACAGAAACGTCTTGCGGTATCTCCTACAGGGAAAGTGCCAGGAGGGAATTGTGGAGCTTGTTCTCAGTGTCTCTGAGAATTGCTCTGATTATCCCTGTGACCTCTTTGCTAAGACTCTCCAGAGAGCCGTCCTCAAAACCAACACACGTCTTGACATATCTCCCACATTGATCGCAGTGTCTCCAGAAACGGCATTCAAGGAGCCAGGACCTTTTCTCCCTACACTGTCCATTGAGTTGTCCTCAAAACCAATATACATCCTGCTATATCTCCCACATGGAAAGTGCCAGGAGGGAGAAGTGGGGATTATGTTTAGACTTTCTCGGAACTGCTTCAAATCAACTAGATATCTTTGTGCTGTAAATCTCCCAACAGCCAAACGCAAAAGCAGCAAACATCTCGCTGTACGTCCCACATCCAAAGTGCCAAGAGAGAGCTTGCTCTCCCTGTCTTTGAGTACTGTTTTCACTGTCCCGGTTACCTCTTTGCTAACATTCTCTTCAGAGCTGCAGTGAAACCAGGAACCGCGTGGAGAAGGCACCCACACTGAAAGTGCCTGGAGGGAACATTGGGGCTTCTTCTCAGTGTCTCTGACATAGGGTTTCACTGTCCCGGGAAAGTCTCTGCTAACACCGTGCAGAGCGCTGTGCCCAATATACAGAAACGTCTTGCGGTATCTCCTACAGGGAAAGTGCCAGGAGGGAATTGTGGAGCTTGTTCTCAGTGTCTCTGAGAATTGCTCTGATTATCCCTGTGACCTCTTTGCTAAGACTCTCCAGAGAGCCGTCCTCAAAACCAACACACGTCTTGACATATCTCCCACATTGATCGCAGTGTCTCCAGAAACGGCATTCAAGGAGCCAGGACCTTTTCTCCCTACACTGTCCATTGAGTTGTCCTCAAAACCAATATACATCCTGCTATATCTCCCACATGGAAAGTGCCAGGAGGGAGAAGTGGGGATTATGTTTAGACTTTCTCGGAACTGCTTCAAATCAACTAGATATCTTTGTGCTGTAAATCTCCCAACAGCCAAACGCAAAAGCAGCAAACATCTCGCTGTACGTCCCACATCCAAAGTGCCAAGAGAGAGCTTGCTCTCCCTGTCTTTGAGTACTGTTTTCACTGTCCCGGTTACCTCTTTGCTAACATTCTCTTCAGAGCTGCAGTGAAACCAGGTACCGCGTGGAGAAGGCACCCACACTGAAAGTGCCTGGAGGGAACATTGGGGCTTCTTCTCAGTGTCTCTGACATAGGGTTTCACTGTCCCGGGAAAGTCTCTGCTAACACCGTGCAGAGCGCTGTGCCCAATATACAGAAACGTCTTGCGGTATCTCCTACAGGGAAAGTGCCAGGAGGGAATTGTGGAGCTTGTTCTCAGTGTCTCTGAGAATTGCTCTGATTATCTGTGTGACCTCTTTGCTAAGACTCTCCAGAGAGCCGTCCTCAAAACAAACACACATCTTGACATATCTCCCACATTGATCGCAGTGTCTCCAGAAACGGCATTCAAGTAGCCAGGACCTTTTCTCCCTACACTGTCCATTGAGTTGTCCTCAAAACCAATATACATCCTGCTATATCTCCCACATGGAAAGTGCCAGGAGGGAGAAGTGGGGATTATGTTTAGACTTTCTCGGAACTGCTTCAAATCAACTAGATATCTTTGTGCTGTAAATCTCCCAACAGCCAAACGCAAAAGCAGCAAACATCTCGCTGTACGTCCCACATCCAAAGTGCCAAGAGAGAGCTTGCTCTCCCTGTCTTTGAGTACTGTTTTCACTGTCCCGGTTACCTCTTTGCTAACATTCTCTTCAGAGCTGCAGTGAAACCAGGAACCGCGTGGAGAAGGCACCCACACTGAAAGTGCCTGGAGGGAACACTGGGGCTTCTTCTCAGTGTCTCTGACATAGGGTTTCACTGTCCCGGGAAAGTCTCTGCTAACACCGTGCAGAGCGCTGTGCCCAATATACAGAAACGTCTTGCGGTATCTCCTACAGGGAAAGTGCCAGGAGGGAATTGTGGAGCTTGTTCTCAGTGTCTCTGAGAATTGCTCTGATTATCCCTGTGACCTCTTTGCTAAGACTCTCCAGAGAGCCGTCCTCAAAACCAACACACGTCTTGACATATCTCCCACATTGATCGCAGTGTCTCCAGAAACGGCATTCAAGGAGCCAGGACCTTTTCTCCCTACACTGTCCATTGAGTTGTCCTCAAAACCAATATACATCCTGCTATATCTCCCACATGGAAAGTGCCAGGAGGGAGAAGTGGGGATTATGTTTAGACTTTCTCGGAACTGCTTCAAATCAACTAGATATCTTTGTGCTGTAAATCTCCCAACAGCCAAACGCAAAAGCAGCAAACATCTCACTGTACGTCCCACATCCAAAGTGCCAAGAGAGAGCTTGCTCTCCCTGTCTTTGAGTACTGTTTTCACTGTCCCGGTTACCTCTTTGCTAACATTCTCTTCAGAGCTGCAGTGAAACCAGGTACCGCGTGGAGAAGGCACCCACACTGAAAGTGCCTGGAGGGAACATTGGGGCTTCTTCTCAGTGTCTCTGACATAGGGTTTCACTGTCCCGGGAAAGTCTCTGCTAACACTGTGCAGAGCGCTGTGCCCAATATACAGAAACGTCTTGCGGTATCTCCTACAGGGAAAGTGCCAGGAGGGAATTGTGGAGCTTGTTCTCAGTGTCTCTGAGAATTGCTCTGATTATCTGTGTGACCTCTTTGCTAAGACTCTCCAGAGAGCCGTCCTCAAAACCAACACACATCTTGACATATCTCCCACATTGATCGCAGTGTCTCCAGAAACGGCATTCAAGGAGCCAGGACCTTTTCTCCCTACACTGTCCATTGAGTTGTCCTCAAAACCAATATACATCCTGCTATATCTCCCACATGGAAAGTGCCAGGAGGGAGAAGTGGGGATTATGTTTAGACTTTCTCGGAACTGCTTCAAATCAACTAGATATCTTTGTGCTGTAAATCTCCCAACAGCCAAACGCAAAAGCAGCAAACATCTCGCTGTACGTCCCACATCCAAAGTGCCAAGAGAGAGCTTGCTCTCCCTGTCTTTGAGTACTGTTTGCACTGTCCCGGTTACCTCTTTGCTAACATTCTCTTCAGAGCTGCAGTGAAACCAGGAACCGCGTGGAGAAGGCACCCACACTGAAAGTGCCTGGAGGGAACATTGGGGCTTCTTCTCAGTGTCTCTGACATAGGGTTTCACTGTCCCGGGAAAGTCTCTGCTAACACCGTGCAGAGCGCTGTGCCCAATATACAGAAACGTCTTGCGGTATCTCCTACAGGGAAAGTGCCAGGAGGGAATTGTGGAGCTTGTTCTCAGTGTCTCTGAGAATTGCTCTGATTATCCCTGTGACCTCTTTGCTAAGACTCTCCAGAGAGCCGTCCTCAAAACCAACACACGTCTTGACATATCTCCCACATTGATCGCAGTGTCTCCAGAAACGGCATTCAAGGAGCCAGGACCTTTTCTCCCTACACTGTCCATTGAGTTGTCCTCAAAACCAATATACATCCTGCTATATCTCCCACATGGAAAGTGCCAGGAGGGAGAAGTGGGGATTATGTTTAGACTTTCTCGGAACTGCTTCAAATCAACTAGATATCTTTGTGCTGTAAATCTCCCAACAGCCAAACGCAAAAGCAGCAAACATCTCGCTGTACGTCCCACATCCAAAGTGCCAAGAGAGAGCTTGCTCTCCCTGTCTTTGAGTACTGTTTTCACTGTCCCGGTTACCTCTTTGCTAACATTCTCTTCAGAGCTGCAGTGAAACCAGGAACCGCGTGGAGAAGGCACCCACACTGAAAGTGCCTGGAGGGAACATTGGGGCTTCTTCTCAGTGTCTCTGACATAGGGTTTCACTGTCCCGGGAAAGTCTCTGCTAACACCCTGCAGAGCGCTGTGCCCAATATACAGAAACGTCTTGCGGTATCTCCTACAGGGAAAGTGCCAGGAGGGAATTGTGGAGCTTGTTCTCAGTGTCTCTGAGAATTGCTCTGATTATCCCTGTGACCTCTTTGCTAAGACTCTCCAGAGAGCCGTCCTCAAAACCAACACACGTCTTGACATATCTCCCACATTGATCGCAGTGTCTCCAGAAACGGCATTCAAGGAGCCAGGACCTTTTCTCCCTACACTGTCCATTGAGTTGTCCTCAAAACCAATATACATCCTGCTATATCTCCCACATGGAAAGTGCCAGGAGGGAGAAGTGGGGATTATGTTTAGACTTTCTCGGAACTGCTTCAAATCAACTAGATATCTTTGTGCTGTAAATCTCCCAACAGCCAAACGCAAAAGCAGCAAACATCTCGCTGTACGTCCCACATCCAAAGTGCCAAGAGAGAGCTTGCTCTCCCTGTCTTTGAGTACTGTTTTCACTGTCCCGGTTACCTCTTTGCTAACATTCTCTTCAGAGCTGCAGTGAAACCAGGAACCGCGTGGAGAAGGCACCCACACTGAAAGTGCCTGGAGGGAACATTGGGGCTTCTTCTCAGTGTCTCTGACATAGGGTTTCACTGTCCCGGGAAAGTCTCTGCTAACACCGTGCAGAGCGCTGTGCCCAATATACAGAAACGTCTTGCGGTATCTCCTACAGGGAAAGTGCCAGGAGGGAATTGTGGAGCTTGTTCTCAGTGTCTCTGAGAATTGCTCTGATTATCCCTGTGACCTCTTTGCTAAGACTCTCCAGAGAGCCGTCCTCAAAACCAACACACGTCTTGACATATCTCCCACATTGATCGCAGTGTCTCCAGAAACGGCATTCAAGGAGCCAGGACCTTTTCTCCCTACACTGTCCATTGAGTTGTCCTCAAAACCAATATACATCCTGCTATATCTCCCACATGGAAAGTGCCAGGAGGGAGAAGTGGGGATTATGTTTAGACTTTCTCGGAACTGCTTCAAATCAACTAGATATCTTTGTGCTGTAAATCTCCCAACAGCCAAACGCAAAAGCAGCAAACATCTCGCTGTACGTCCCACATCCAAAGTGCCAAGAGAGAGCTTGCTCTCCCTGTCTTTGAGTACTGTTTTCACTGTCCCGGTTACCTCTTTGCTAACATTCTCTTCAGAGCTGCAGTGAAACCAGGAACCGCGTGGAGAAGGCACCCACACTGAAAGTGCCTGGAGGGAACATTGGGGCTTCTTCTCAGTGTCTCTGACATAGGGTTTCACTGTCCCGGGAAAGTCTCTGCTAACACCGTGCAGAGCGCTGTGCCCAATATACAGAAACGTCTTGCGGTATCTCCTACAGGGAAAGTGCCAGGAGGGAATTGTGGAGCTTGTTCTCAGTGTCTCTGAGAATTGCTCTGATTATCCCTGTGACCTCTTTGCTAAGACTCTCCAGAGAGCCGTCCTCAAAACCAACACACGTCTTGACATATCTCCCACATTGATCGCAGTGTCTCCAGAAACGGCATTCAAGGAGCCAGGACCTTTTCTCCCTACACTGTCCATTGAGTTGTCCTCAAAACCAATATACATCCTGCTATATCTCCCACATGGAAAGTGCCAGGAGGGAGAAGTGGGGATTATGTTTAGACTTTCTCGGAACTGCTTCAAATCAACTAGATATCTTTGTGCTGTAAATCTCCCAACAGCCAAACGCAAAAGCAGCAAACATCTCGCTGTACGTCCCACATCCAAAGTGCCAAGAGAGAGCTTGCTCTCCCTGTCTTTGAGTACTGTTTTCACTGTCCCGGTTACCTCTTTGCTAACATTCTCTT
The DNA here is from genome assembly GCF_963924245.1 of Chroicocephalus ridibundus. Classification (NCBI taxonomy): domain Eukaryota; kingdom Metazoa; phylum Chordata; class Aves; order Charadriiformes; family Laridae; genus Chroicocephalus; species Chroicocephalus ridibundus. Next base: position 315,336 of record NW_026961681.1, read on the forward strand.
CAGAGCTGCAGTGAAACCAGGTACCGCGTGGAGAAGGCACCCACACTGAAAGTGCCTGGAGGGAACATTGGGGCTTCTTCTCAGTGTCTCTGACATAGGGTTTCACTGTCCCGGGAAAGTCTCTGCTAACACCGTGCAGAGCGCTGTGCCCAATATACAGAAACGTCTTGCGGTATCTCCTACAGGGAAAGTGCCAGGAGGGAATTGTGGAGCTTGTTCTCAGTGTCTCTGAGAATTGCTCTGATTATCCCTGTGACCTCTTTGCTAAGACTCTCCAGAGAGCCGTCCTCAAAACAAACACACATCTTGACATATCTCCCACATTGATCGCAGTGTCTCCAGAAACGGCATTCAAGTAGCCAGGACCTTTTCTCCCTACACTGTCCATTGAGTTGTCCTCAAAACCAATATACATCCTGCTATATCTCCCACATGGAAAGTGCCAGGAGGGAGAAGTGGGGATTATGTTTAGACTTTCTCGGAACTGCTTCAAATCAACTAGATATCTTTGTGCTGTAAATCTCCCAACAGCCAAACGCAAAAGCAGCAAACATCTCGCTGTACGTCCCACATCCAAAGTGCCAAGAGAGAGCTTGCTCTCCCTGTCTTTGAGTACTGTTTTCACTGTCCCGGTTACCTCTTTGCTAACATTCTCTTCAGAGCTGCAGTGAAACCAGGAACCGCGTGGAGAAGGCACCCACACTGAAAGTGCCTGGAGGGAACATTGGGGCTTCTTCTCAGTGTCTCTGACATAGGGTTTCACTGTCCCGGGAAAGTCTCTGCTAACACCGTGCAGAGCGCTGTGCCCAATATACAGAAACGTCTTGCGGTATCTCCTACAGGGAAAGTGCCAGGAGGGAATTGTGGAGCTTGTTCTCAGTGTCTCTGAGAATTGCTCTGATTATCCCTGTGACCTCTTTGCTAAGACTCTCCAGAGAGCCGTCCTCAAAACCAACACACGTCTTGACATATCTCCCACATTGATCGCAGTGTCTCCAGAAACGGCATTCAAGGAGCCAGGACCTTTTCTCCCTACACTGTCCATTGAGTTGTCCTCAAAACCAATATACATCCTGCTATATCTCCCACATGGAAAGTGCCAGGAGGGAGAAGTGGGGATTATGTTTAGACTTTCTCGGAACTGCTTCAAATCAACTAGATATCTTTGTGCTGTAAATCTCCCAACAGCCAAACGCAAAAGCAGCAAACATCTCACTGTACGTCCCACATCCAAAGTGCCAAGAGAGAGCTTGCTCTCCCTGTCTTTGAGTACTGTTTTCACTGTCCCGGTTACCTCTTTGCTAACATTCTCTTCAGAGCTGCAGTGAAACCAGGTACCGCGTGGAGAAGGCACCCACACTGAAAGTGCCTGGAGGGAACATTGGGGCTTCTTCTCAGTGTCTCTGACATAGGGTTTCACTGTCCCGGGAAAGTCTCTGCTAACACTGTGCAGAGCGCTGTGCCCAATATACAGAAACGTCTTGCGGTATCTCCTACAGGGAAAGTGCCAGGAGGGAATTGTGGAGCTTGTTCTCAGTGTCTCTGAGAATTGCTCTGATTATCTGTGTGACCTCTTTGCTAAGACTCTCCAGAGAGCCGTCCTCAAAACCAACACACATCTTGACATATCTCCCACATTGATCGCAGTGTCTCCAGAAACGGCATTCAAGGAGCCAGGACCTTTTCTCCCTACACTGTCCATTGAGTTGTCCTCAAAACCAATATACATCCTGCTATATCTCCCACATGGAAAGTGCCAGGAGGGAGAAGTGGGGATTATGTTTAGACTTTCTCGGAACTGCTTCAAATCAACTAGATATCTTTGTGCTGTAAATCTCCCAACAGCCAAACGCAAAAGCAGCAAACATCTCGCTGTACGTCCCACATCCAAAGTGCCAAGAGAGAGCTTGCTCTCCCTGTCTTTGAGTACTGTTTGCACTGTCCCGGTTACCTCTTTGCTAACATTCTCTTCAGAGCTGCAGTGAAACCAGGAACCGCGTGGAGAAGGCACCCACACTGAAAGTGCCTGGAGGGAACATTGGGGCTTCTTCTCAGTGTCTCTGACATAGGGTTTCACTGTCCCGGGAAAGTCTCTGCTAACACCGTGCAGAGCGCTGTGCCCAATATACAGAAACGTCTTGCGGTATCTCCTACAGGGAAAGTGCCAGGAGGGAATTGTGGAGCTTGTTCTCAGTGTCTCTGAGAATTGCTCTGATTATCCCTGTGACCTCTTTGCTAAGACTCTCCAGAGAGCCGTCCTCAAAACCAACACACGTCTTGACATATCTCCCACATTGATCGCAGTGTCTCCAGAAACGGCATTCAAGGAGCCAGGACCTTTTCTCCCTACACTGTCCATTGAGTTGTCCTCAAAACCAATATACATCCTGCTATATCTCCCACATGGAAAGTGCCAGGAGGGAGAAGTGGGGATTATGTTTAGACTTTCTCGGAACTGCTTCAAATCAACTAGATATCTTTGTGCTGTAAATCTCCCAACAGCCAAACGCAAAAGCAGCAAACATCTCGCTGTACGTCCCACATCCAAAGTGCCAAGAGAGAGCTTGCTCTCCCTGTCTTTGAGTACTGTTTTCACTGTCCCGGTTACCTCTTTGCTAACATTCTCTTCAGAGCTGCAGTGAAACCAGGAACCGCGTGGAGAAGGCACCCACACTGAAAGTGCCTGGAGGGAACATTGGGGCTTCTTCTCAGTGTCTCTGACATAGGGTTTCACTGTCCCGGGAAAGTCTCTGCTAACACCGTGCAGAGCGCTGTGCCCAATATACAGAAACGTCTTGCGGTATCTCCTACAGGGAAAGTGCCAGGAGGGAATTGTGGAGCTTGTTCTCAGTGTCTCAGAATTGCTCTGATTATCCCTGTGACCTCTTTGCTAAGACTCTCCAGAGAGCCGTCCTCAAAACAAACACACATCTTGACATATCTCCCACATTGATCGCAGTGTCTCCAGAAACGGCATTCAAGGAGCCAGGACCTTTTCTCCCTACACTGTCCATTGAGTTGTCCTCAAAACCAATATACATCCTGCTATATCTCCCACATGGAAAGTGCCAGGAGGGAGAAGTGGGGATTATGTTTAGACTTTCTCGGAACTGCTTCAAATCAACTAGATATCTTTGTGCTGTAAATCTCCCAACAGCCAAACGCAAAAGCAGCAAACATCTCGCTGTACGTCCCACATCCAAAGTGCCAAGAGAGAGCTTGCTCTCCCTGTCTTTGAGTACTGTTTTCACTGTCCCGGTTACCTCTTTGCTAACATTCTCTTCAGAGCTGCAGTGAAACCAGGAACCGCGTGGAGAAGGCACCCACACTGAAAGTGCCTGGAGGGAACATTGGGGCTTCTTCTCAGTGTCTCTGACATAGGGTTTCACTGTCCCGGGAAAGTCTCTGCTAACACCGTGCAGAGCGCTGTGCCCAATATACAGAAACGTCTTGCGGTATCTCCTACAGGGAAAGTGCCAGGAGGGAATTGTGGAGCTTGTTCTCAGTGTCTCTGAGAATTGCTCTGATTATCCCTGTGACCTCTTTGCTAAGACTCTCCAGAGAGCCGTCCTCAAAACCAACACACGTCTTGACATATCTCCCACATTGATCGCAGTGTCTCCAGAAACGGCATTCAATGAGCCAGGACCTTTTCTCCCTACACTGTCCATTGAGTTGTCCTCAAAACCAATATACATCCTGCTATATCTCCCACATGGAAAGTGCCAGGAGGGAGAAGTGGGGATTATGTTTAGACTTTCTCGGAACTGCTTCAAATCAACTAGATATCTTTGTGCTGTAAATCTCCCAACAGCCAAACGCAAAAGCAGCAAACATCTCACTGTACGTCCCACATCCAAAGTGCCAAGAGAGAGCTTGCTCTCCCTGTCTTTGAGTACTGTTTTCACTGTCCCGGTTACCTCTTTGCTAACATTCTCTTCAGAGCTGCAGTGAAACCAGGTACCGCGTGGAGAAGGCACCCACACTGAAAGTGCCTGGAGGGAACATTGGGGCTTCTTCTCAGTGTCTCTGACATAGGGTTTCACTGTCCCGGGAAAGTCTCTGCTAACACCGTGCAGAGCGCTGTGCCCAATATACAGAAACGTCTTGCGGTATCTCCTACAGGGAAAGTGCCAGGAGGGAATTGTGGAGCTTGTTCTCAGTGTCTCTGAGAATTGCTCTGATTATCCCTGTGACCTCTTTGCTAAGACTCTCCAGAGAGCCGTCCTCAAAACAAACACACATCTTGACATATCTCCCACATTGATCGCAGTGTCTCCAGAAACGGCATTCAAGGAGCCAGGACCTTTTCTCCCTACACTGTCCATTGAGTTGTCCTCAAAACCAATATACATCCTGCTATATCTCCCACATGGAAAGTGCCAGGAGGGAGAAGTGGGGATTATGTTTAGACTTTCTCGGAACTGCTTCAAATCAACTAGATATCTTTGTGCTGTAAATCTCCCAACAGCCAAACGCAAAAGCAGCAAACATCTCGCTGTACGTCCCACATCCAAAGTGCCAAGAGAGAGCTTGCTCTCCCTGTCTTTGAGTACTGTTTTCACTGTCCCGGTTACCTCTTTGCTAACATTCTCTTCAGAGCTGCAGTGAAACCAGGAACCGCGTGGAGAAGGCACCCACACTGAAAGTGCCTGGAGGGAACATTGGGGCTTCTTCTCAGTGTCTCTGACATAGGGTTTCACTGTCCCGGGAAAGTCTCTGCTAACACCGTGCAGAGCGCTGTGCCCAATATACAGAAACGTCTTGCGGTATCTCCTACAGGGAAAGTGCCAGGAGGGAATTGTGGAGCTTGTTCTCAGTGTCTCTGAGAATTGCTCTGATTATCCCTGTGACCTCTTTGCTAAGACTCTCCAGAGAGCCGTCCTCAAAACCAACACACGTCTTGACATATCTCCCACATTGATCGCAGTGTCTCCAGAAAGGGCATTCAAGGAGCCAGGACCTTTTCTCCCTACACTGTCCATTGAGTTGTCCTCAAAACCAATATACATCCTGCTATATCTCCCACATGGAAAGTGCCAGGAGGGAGAAGTGGGGATTATGTTTAGACTTTCTCGGAACTGCTTCAAATCAACTAGATATCTTTGTGCTGTAAATCTCCCAACAGCCAAACGCAAAAGCAGCAAACATCTCGCTGTACGTCCCACATCCAAAGTGCCAAGAGAGAGCTTGCTCTCCCTGTCTTTGAGTACTGTTTTCACTGTCCCGGTTACCTCTTTGCTAACATTCTCTTCAGAGCTGCAGTGAAACCAGGAACCGCGTGGAGAAGGCACCCACACTGAAAGTGCCTGGAGGGAACATTGGGGCTTCTTCTCAGTGTCTCTGACATAGGGTTTCACTGTCCCGGGAAAGTCTCTGCTAACACCGTGCAGAGCGCTGTGCCCAATATACAGAAACGTCTTGCGGTATCTCCTACAGGGAAAGTGCCAGGAGGGAATTGTGGAGCTTGTTCTCAGTGTCTCTGAGAATTGCTCTGATTATCTGTGTGACCTCTTTGCTAAGACTCTCCAGAGAGCCGTCCTCAAAACCAACACACGTCTTGACATATCTCCCACATTGATCGCAGTGTCTCCAGAAAGGGCATTCAAGGAGCCAGGACCTTTTCTCCCTACACTGTCCATTGAGTTGTCCTCAAAACCAATATACATCCTGCTATATCTCCCACATGGAAAGTGCCAGGAGGGAGAAGTGGGGATTATGTTTAGACTTTCTCGGAACTGCTTCAAATCAACTAGATATCTTTGTGCTGTAAATCTCCCAACAGCCAAACGCAAAAGCAGCAAACATCTCGCTGTACGTCCCACATCCAAAGTGCCAAGAGAGAGCTTGCTCTCCCTGTCTTTGAGTACTGTTTTCACTGTCCCGGTTACCTCTTTGCTAACATTCTCTTCAGAGCTGCAGTGAAACCAGGAACCGCGTGGAGAAGGCACCCACACTGAAAGTGCCTGGAGGGAACACTGGGGCTTCTTCTCAGTGTCTCTGACATAGGGTTTCACTGTCCCGGGAAAGTCTCTGCTAACACCGTGCAGAGCGCTGTGCCCAATATACAGAAACGTCTTGCGGTATCTCCTACAGGGAAAGTGCCAGGAGGGAATTGTGGAGCTTGTTCTCAGTGTCTCTGAGAATTGCTCTGATTATCCCTGTGACCTCTTTGCTAAGACTCTCCAGAGAGCCGTCCTCAAAACAAACACACGTCTTGACATATCTCCCACATTGATCGCAGTGTCTCCAGAAACGGCATTCAAGGAGCCAGGACCTTTTCTCCCTACACTGTCCATTGAGTTGTCCTCAAAACCAATATACATCCTGCTATATCTCCCACATGGAAAGTGCCAGGAGGGAGAAGTGGGGATTATGTTTAGACTTTCTCGGAACTGCTTCAAATCAACTAGATATCTTTGTGCTGTAAATCTCCCAACAGCCAAACGCAAAAGCAGCAAACATCTCGCTGTACGTCCCACATCCAAAGTGCCAAGAGAGAGCTTGCTCTCCCTGTCTTTGAGTACTGTTTTCACTGTCCCGGTTACCTCTTTGCTAACATTCTCTTCAGAGCTGCAGTGAAACCAGGAACCGCGTGGAGAAGGCACCCACACTGAAAGTGCCTGGAGGGAACATTGGGGCTTCTTCTCAGTGTCTCTGACATAGGGTTTCACTGTCCCGGGAAAGTCTCTGCTAACACCGTGCAGAGCGCTGTGCCCAATATACAGAAACGTCTTGCGGTATCTCCTACAGGGAAAGTGCCAGGAGGGAATTGTGGAGCTTGTTCTCAGTGTCTCTGAGAATTGCTCTGATTATCCCTGTGACCTCTTTGCTAAGACTCTCCAGAGAGCCGTCCTCAAAACCAACACACGTCTTGACATATCTCCCACATTGATCGCAGTGTCTCCAGAAACGGCATTCAAGGAGCCAGGACCTTTTCTCCCTACACTGTCCATTGAGTTGTCCTCAAAACCAATATACATCCTGCTATATCTCCCACATGGAAAGTGCCAGGAGGGAGAAGTGGGGATTATGTTTAGACTTTCTCGGAACTGCTTCAAATCAACTAGATATCTTTGTGCTGTAAATCTCCCAACAGCCAAACGCAAAAGCAGCAAACATCTCGCTGTACGTCCCACATCCAAAGTGCCAAGAGAGAGCTTGCTCTCCCTGTCTTTGAGTACTGTTTTCACTGTCCCGGTTACCTCTTTGCTAACATTCTCTTCAGAGCTGCAGTGAAACCAGGAACCGCGTGGAGAAGGCACCCACACTGAAAGTGCCTGGAGGGAACATTGGGGCTTCTTCTCAGTGTCTCTGACATAGGGTTTCACTGTCCCGGGAAAGTCTCTGCTAACACCGTGCAGAGCGCTGTGCCCAATATACAGAAACGTCTTGCGGTATCTCCTACAGGGAAAGTGCCAGGAGGGAATTGTGGAGCTTGTTCTCAGTGTCTCTGAGAATTGCTCTGATTATCCCTGTGACCTCTTTGCTAAGACTCTCCAGAGAGCCGTCCTCAAAACCAACACACGTCTTGACATATCTCCCACATTGATCGCAGTGTCTCCAGAAACGGCATTCAAGGAGCCAGGACCTTTTCTCCCTACACTGTCCATTGAGTTGTCCTCAAAACCAATATACATCCTGCTATATCTCCCACATGGAAAGTGCCAGGAGGGAGAAGTGGGGATTATGTTTAGACTTTCTCGGAACTGCTTCAAATCAACTAGATATCTTTGTGCTGTAAATCTCCCAACAGCCAAACGCAAAAGCAGCAAACATCTCGCTGTACGTCCCACATCCAAAGTGCCAAGAGAGAGCTTGCTCTCCCTGTCTTTGAGTACTGTTTTCACTGTCCCGGTTACCTCTTTGCTAACATTCTCTTCAGAGCTGCAGTGAAACCAGGAACCGCGTGGAGAAGGCACCCACACTGAAAGTGCCTGGAGGGAACATTGGGGCTTCTTCTCAGTGTCTCTGACATAGGGTTTCACTGTCCCGGGAAAGTCTCTGCTAACACCGTGCAGAGCGCTGTGCCCAATATACAGAAACGTCTTGCGGTATCTCCTACAGGGAAAGTGCCAGGAGGGAATTGTGGAGCTTGTTCTCAGTGTCTCTGAGAATTGCTCTGATTATCTGTGTGACCTCTTTGCTAAGACTCTCCAGAGAGCCGTCCTCAAAACCAACACACGTCTTGACATATCTCCCACATTGATCGCAGTGTCTCCAGAAAGGGCATTCAAGGAGCCAGGACCTTTTCTCCCTACACTGTCCATTGAGTTGTCCTCAAAACCAATATACATCCTGCTATATCTCCCACATGGAAAGTGCCAGGAGGGAGAAGTGGGGATTATGTTTAGACTTTCTCGGAACTGCTTCAAATCAACTAGATATCTTTGTGCTGTAAATCTCCCAACAGCCAAACGCAAAAGCAGCAAACATCTCGCTGTACGTCCCACATCCAAAGTGCCAAGAGAGAGCTTGCTCTCCCTGTCTTTGAGTACTGTTTTCACTGTCCCGGTTACCTCTTTGCTAACATTCTCTTCAGAGCTGCAGTGAAACCAGGAACCGCGTGGAGAAGGCACCCACACTGAAAGTGCCTGGAGGGAACACTGGGGCTTCTTCTCAGTGTCTCTGACATAGGGTTTCACTGTCCCGGGAAAGTCTCTGCTAACACCGTGCAGAGCGCTGTGCCCAATATACAGAAACGTCTTGCGGTATCTCCTACAGGGAAAGTGCCAGGAGGGAATTGTGGAGCTTGTTCTCAGTGTCTCTGAGAATTGCTCTGATTATCCCTGTGACCTCTTTGCTAAGACTCTCCAGAGAGCCGTCCTCAAAACAAACACACGTCTTGACATATCTCCCACATTGATCGCAGTGTCTCCAGAAACGGCATTCAAGGAGCCAGGACCTTTTCTCCCTACACTGTCCATTGAGTTGTCCTCAAAACCAATATACATCCTGCTATATCTCCCACATGGAAAGTGCCAGGAGGGAGAAGTGGGGATTATGTTTAGACTTTCTCGGAACTGCTTCAAATCAACTAGATATCTTTGTGCTGTAAATCTCCCAACAGCCAAACGCAAAAGCAGCAAACATCTCGCTGTACGTCCCACATCCAAAGTGCCAAGAGAGAGCTTGCTCTCCCTGTCTTTGAGTACTGTTTTCACTGTCCCGGTTACCTCTTTGCTAACATTCTCTTCAGAGCTGCAGTGAAACCAGGAACCGCGTGGAGAAGGCACCCACACTGAAAGTGCCTGGAGGGAACATTGGGGCTTCTTCTCAGTGTCTCTGACATAGGGTTTCACTGTCCCGGGAAAGTCTCTGCTAACACCGTGCAGAGCGCTGTGCCCAATATACAGAAACGTCTTGCGGTATCTCCTACAGGGAAAGTGCCAGGAGGGAATTGTGGAGCTTGTTCTCAGTGTCTCTGAGAATTGCTCTGATTATCCCTGTGACCTCTTTGCTAAGACTCTCCAGAGAGCCGTCCTCAAAACCAACACACGTCTTGACATATCTCCCACATTGATCGCAGTGTCTCCAGAAACGGCATTCAAGGAGCCAGGACCTTTTCTCCCTACACTGTCCATTGAGTTGTCCTCAAAACCAATATACATCCTGCTATATCTCCCACATGGAAAGTGCCAGGAGGGAGAAGTGGGGATTATGTTTAGACTTTCTCGGAACTGCTTCAAATCAACTAGATATCTTTGTGCTGTAAATCTCCCAACAGCCAAACGCAAAAGCAGCAAACATCTCGCTGTACGTCCCACATCCAAAGTGCCAAGAGAGAGCTTGCTCTCCCTGTCTTTGAGTACTGTTTTCACTGTCCCGGTTACCTCTTTGCTAACATTCTCTTCAGAGCTGCAGTGAAACCAGGAACCGCGTGGAGAAGGCACCCACACTGAAAGTGCCTGGAGGGAACATTGGGGCTTCTTCTCAGTGTCTCTGACATAGGGTTTCACTGTCCCGGGAAAGTCTCTGCTAACACCGTGCAGAGCGCTGTGCCCAATATACAGAAACGTCTTGCGGTATCTCCTACAGGGAAAGTGCCAGGAGGGAATTGTGGAGCTTGTTCTCAGTGTCTCTGAGGCTGGTCCCACGCCCAAAGAGCCAGCAGGGAAAACTATGCCTTGTTCTAAAGCTCTTTGGGAACCGCTTGCGTAGCCCCACACACCTGGGGCCTGCAGGCTTTCCTGCTACCTTCAGCCTCAAAACCACCCTTTCCCACATGGCGTCACGCCAGTCCCCAAAATGGCCATATATCTGGAGATTAGTTCCACGCCCAAAGAGCCAGCAGGGAAAACTATGCCTTGTTCTAAAGCTCTTTGGGAACCGCTTACGTAGCCCCACACACCTGGGGGCTGCAGGCTTTCCTGCTCTCTTCAGCCTCCAAAGAACCCTTTCGCACTTGGCGCAGCGCCAGGCACAAAAATGGACATATGTCTGGAGACTGGTCCCACGCCCAAAGAGCCAGCAGGGAAAACTATGCCTTGTTCTGAAGCTCTTTGGGAACCGCTTGCGTGGCCCCACACACCTGCGAGCTGCAGGCTTTCCTGTTCTCTTCAGCCTCAAAACCACCCTTTCCCACATGGCGTCACGCCAGGCACAAAAATGGCCATATGTCTGGAGACTGGTCCCTTTCCCAAAGAGACAGCAGGGAAAACTATGCCTTGTTCTAAAGATCTTTGGGAACTGCTTGCGTAGCCCCACACACCTGGGGGCTGCAGGCTTTCCTGCTCTCTTCAGCCTCAAAACCACCCTTTCCCACTTGGAGCCGCGCCAGGCCCAAAAATGGCCATATGTCTGGAGACTGGTCCCTTTCCCAAAGAGCCAGCAGGGAAAACTATGCCTTGTTCTAAAGCTCTTTGGGAACGGCTTGCGTAGCCCCACACACCTGGGGGCTGCAGGCTTTCCTGCTGCCTTCAGCCTCAAAACAACCCTTTCTCACTTGGCGCCACGCCAGGCCCAAAAATGGCCATATGTCTGGGGGTTGGTTCCACGCCCAAAGAGCCAGCAGGGAAAACTATGCCTTGTTCTAAAGCTCTTTGGGAACCGCTTGCGTAGCCCCACACACCTGGGGGCTGCAGGCATTCCTGCTGCCTTCAGCCTCAAAACCACCCTTTCCCACTTGGCGTCACACCAGGCCCAAAAATGGCCATATGTCTGGAGATTGGTCCCACGCCCAAAGAGCCAGCAGGGAAAACTATGCCTTCTTCTAAAGCTCTTTGGGAACCGCTTGCGTAGCCCCACAGACCTGGGGGCTGCAGGCTTTCCTGCTGCCTTCAGCCTCAAAACTACCCTTTCCCACTTGGCGCCGCGCCAGGCCCAAAAATGGCCATATGTCTGGAGATTGGTCCCACGCCCAAAGAGCCAGCAGGGAAAACTATGCCTTGTTCTAAAGCTCTTTGGGAACCGCTTGCGTGGCCCCACAGACCTGCGGGCTGAAGGCTTTCCTGCTGCCTTCAGCCTCAAAACCACCCTTTCCCACATGGCGTCACGCCAGGCACAAAAATGGCCATATGTCTGGAGACAGATCCCACGCCCAAAGAGCCAGCAGGGAAAACTATGCCTTGTTCTAAAGATCTTTGGGAACGGCTTGCGTAGCCCCACAGACCTGGGGGCTGCAGGCTTTCCTGCTGCCTTCAGCCTCAAAACCACCCTTTCCCACTTGGCGCCACGCCAGGCAGAAAAATGGCCATATGTCTGGAGGTTGGTCCCACGCCCAAAGAGCCAGCAGGGAAAACTATGCCTTGTTCTAAAGCTCTTTGGGAACCGCTTGCGTAGCCCCACACACCTGGGGGCTGCAGGCTTTCCTGCTGCCTTCAGCCTCAATACTACCCTTTCCCACTTGGCGCCGCGCCAGGCCCAAAAATGGCCATATGTCTGGAGATGGGTCCCACGCCCAAAGAGCCAGCAGGGAAAACTATGCCTTGTTCTAAGGCTCTTGGGGAACCGCTTGCGTAGCCCCACACACCTGGGGGCTGCAGGCTTTCCTGCTGCCTTCAGCCTCAAAACTACCCTTTCCCACTTGGCGCCGCGCCAGGCACAAAAATGGCCATATGTCTGGAGACTGGTCCCACGCCCAAAGAGCCAGCAGGGAAAACTATGCCTTGTTCTGAAGCTCTTTGGGAACCGCTTGCGTGGCCCCACACACCTGCGGGCTGCAGGCTTTCCTGCTGCCTTCAGCCTCAAAACCACCCTTTCCCACATGGCGTCACGCCAGGCACAAAAATGGCCATATGTCTGGAGACAGATCCCACGCCTAAAGAGCCAGCAGGGAAAACTATGCCTTGTTCTAAAGATCTTTGGGAACTGCTTGCGTAGCCCCACACACCTGGAGGCTGCAGGCTTTCCTGCTCTCTTCAGCCTCAAAACCACCCTTTCCCACTTGGCGCCGCGCCAGGCACAAAAATGGCCATATGTCTGGAGACTGGTCCCACGCCCAAAGAGCCAGCAGGGAAAACTATGCCTTGTTCTAAAGCTCTTTGGGAACGGCTTACGTAGCCCCACACACCTGGGGGCTGCAGGCTTTCCTGCTGCCTTCAGCCTCAAAACCACCCTTTCCCACTTGGCGCCACGGCAGGCAGAAAAATGGCCATATGTCTGGAGGTTGGTCCCACGCCCAAAGAGCCAGCAGGGAAAACTATGCCTTGTTCTAAAGCTCTTTGGGAACCGCTTGCGTAGCCCCACAGACCTGGGGGCTGCAGGCTTTCCTGCTGCCTTCAGCCTCAAAACTACCCTTTCCCACTTGGCGCCGCGCCAGGCACAAAAATGGCCATATGTCTGGAGACTGGTCCCACGCCCAAAGAGCCAGCAGGGAAAACTATGCCTTGTTCTGAAGCTCTTTGGGAACCGCTTGCGTGGCCCCACACACCTGCGGGCTGCAGGCTTTCCTGTTCTCTTCAGCCTCAAAAACACCCTTTCCCACATGGCGTCACGCCAGGCACAAAAATGGCCATATGTCTGGAGACAGATCCCACGCCCAAAGAGCCAGCAGGGAAAACTATGCCTTGTTCTAAAGATCTTTGGGAACGGCTTGCGTAGCCCCACACACCTGGGGGCTGCAGGCTTTCCTGCTCTCTTCAGCCTCAAAACCACCCTTTCCCACTTGGAGCCGCGCCAGGCCCCAAAATGGCCATATGTCTGGAGACTGGTCCCACGCCCAAAGAGCCAGCAGGGAAAACTATGCCTTGTTCTAAAGCTGTTTGGGAACGGCTTGCGTAGCCCCACACACCTGGGGGCTGCAGGCTTTCCTGCTGCCTTCAGCCTCAAAACCACCCTTTCCCACTTGGCGCCACGCCAGGCAGAAAAATGGCCATATGTCTGGAGGTTGGTCCCACGCCCAAAGAGCCAGCAGGGAAAACTATGCCTTGTTCTAAAGCTCTTTGGGAACCGCTTGCGTAGCCCCACACACCTGGGGGCTGCAGGCTTTCCTGCTGCCTTCAGCCTCAAAACCACCCTTTCCCACTTGGCGCCGCGCCAGGCCCAAAACTGGCCATATGTCTGGAGATTGGTCCCACGCCCAAAGGGCCAGCAGGGAAAACTATGCCTTGTTCTAAAGCTCTTTGGGAACCGCTTGCGTAGCCCCACACACCTGCGGGCTGCAGGCTTTCCTGCTGCCTTCAGCCTCAAAACCACCCTTTCCCACGTGGCGTCACGCCAGGCACAAAAATGGCCATATGTCTGGAGACAGATCCCACGCCCAAAGAGCCAGCAGGGAAAACTATGCCTTCTTCTAAAGCTCTTTGGGAACCGCTTGCGTAGCCCCACAGACCTGGGGGCTGCAGGCTTTCCTGCTCTCTTCAGCCTCAAAACCACCCTTTCCCACTTGGCACTGCGCCAGGCACAAAAATGGCCATATGTCTGGAGACTGATCCCACGCCCAAAGAGCCAGCAGGGAAAACTATGCCTTGTTCTAAAGCTCTTTGGGAACGGCTTGCGTAGCCCCACACACCTGGGGGCTGCAGGCTTTCCTGCTCTCTTCAGCCTCAAAACCACCCTTTCCCACATGGCGCCACGCCAGGCCCAAAAATGGCCATATGTCTGGAGGTTGGTCCCACGCCCAAAGAGCCAGCAGGGAAAACTATGCCTTGTTCTAAAGCTCTTTGGGAACCTCTTGGTAACCCCACACACCTGGGGGCTGCAGGCTTTCCTGCTCTCTTCAGCCTCAAAACCACCCTTCCCCACTTGGCGTCGCGCCATGCCCAAAAATGGCCATATGTCTGGAGGCTGGTCCCACGCCCAAAGAGCCAGCAGGGAAAACTATGCCTTGCTCTAAAGCTCTTTGGGAACCGCTTGCGTAGCCCCACAGACCTGGGGGCTGCAGGCTTTCCTGCTGCCTTCAGCCTCAAAACCACCCTTTTCCACATGGCGTCACGCCAGGCCCAAAAATGGCCATATGTCTGGAGAGTGGTGCCACGCCCAAAGAGCCAGCAGGGAAAACTATGCCTTGTTCTAAAGCTCTTTGGGAACCGCTTGCGTAGCCCCACACACCTGGGGGCTGCAGGCTTTCCTGCTGCCTTCAGCCTCAAAACCACCCTTTTCCACATGGCGTCACACCAGGCACAAAAATGGCCATATGTCTGGAGACTGGTCCCACGCCCAAAGAGCCAGCAGGGAAAACTATGCCTTGTTCTAAAGCTCTTTGGGAACCGCTTGCGTAGCCCCACACACCTGGGGGCTGCAGGCTTTCCTGCTCTCTTCAGCCTCAAAAGCACCCTTTCCCACTTGGCGCCGCGCTAGGCCCAAAAATGGCCATATGTCTGGAGATTGGTCCCACGCCCAAAGAGCCAGCAGGGAAAACTATGCCTTGTTCTAAAGCTCTTTGGGAACCGCTTGCGTAGCCCCACACACCTGGGGGCTGCAGGCTTTCCTGCTCTCTTCAGCCTCAAAAGCACGCTTTCCCACTTGGCGCCGCGCCAGGCCCAAAAATGGCCATATGTCTGGACATTGGTCCCACGCCCAAAGAGCCAGGAGGGAAAACTATGCCTTGTTCTAAAGCTCTTTGGGAACCGCTTGCGTAGCCCCACACACCTGGGGGCTGCAGGCTTTCCTGCTGCCTTCAGCCGCAAAACCACCCTTTCCCACATGGCGCCGCGCCAGGCACAAAAATGGCCATATGTCTGGAGACAGATCCCACGCCCAAAGAGCCAGCAGGGAAAACTATGCCTTGTTCTAAAGCTCTTTGGGAACCGCTTGCGTAGCCCCACACACCTGGGGGCTGCAGGCTTTCCTGTTCTCTTCAGCCTCAAAAACACCCTTTCCCACATGGCGTCACGCCAGGCCCAAAAATGGCCATATGTCTGGAGATTGGTCCCACGCCCAAAGAGCCAGCAGGGAAAACTATGCCTTCTTCTAAAGCTCTTTGGGAACCGCTTGCGTAGCCCCACACACCTGCGGGCTGCAGGCTTTCCTGCTCTCTTCAGCCTCAAAAGCACGCTTTCCCACTTGGCGCCGCGCTAGGCCCAAAAATGGCCATATGTCTGGAGATTGGTCCCACGCCCAAAGAGCCAGCAGGGAAAACTATGCCTTGTTCTAAAGCTCTTTGGGAACCGCTTGCGTAGCCCGACACACCTGGGGGCTGCAGGCTTTCCTGCTCTCTTCAGCCTCAAAAGCACGCTTTCCCACTTGGCGCCGCGCCAGGCCCCAAAATGGCCATATGTCTGGACATTGGTCCCACGCCCAAAGAGCCAGGAGGGAAAACTATGCCTTGTTCTAAAGCTCTTTGGGAACCGCTTGCGTAGCCCCACACACCTGGGGGCTGCAGGCTTTCCTGCTCTCTTCAGCCTCAAAACCACCCTTTCCCACATGGCGCCGCGCCAGGCACAAAAATGGCCATATGTCTGGAGACAGATCCCACGCCCAAAGAGCCAGCAGGGAAAACTATGCCTTGTTCTAAAGCTCTTTGGGAACGGCTTGCGTAGCCCCACACACCTGGGGGCTGCAGGCTTTCCTGCTCTCTTCAGCCTCAAAACCACCCTTTCCCACATGGCGCCGCGCCAGGCCCAAAAATGGCCATATGTCTGGAGATTGGTCCCACGCCCAAAGAGCCAGCAGGGAAAACTATGCCTTGTTCTAAAGCTCTTTGGGAACCTCTTGCGTAGCCCCACACACCTGGGGGCTGCAGGCTTTCCTGCTCTCTTCAGCCTCAAAACCACCCTTTCCCACATGGCGCCGCGCCAGGCACAAAAATGGCCATATGTCTGGAGACAGATCCCACGCCCAAAGAGCCAGCAGGGAAAACTATGCCTTGTTCTAAAGCTCTTTGGGAACCTCTTGCGTAGCCCCACACACCTGGGGGCTGCAGGCTTTCCTGCTCTCTTCAGCCTCAAAACCACCCTTTCCCACATGGCGTCACGCCATGCACAAAAATGGCCATATGTCTGGAGGCTGGTCCCACGCCCAAAGAGCCAGCAGGGAAAACTATGCCTTGTTCTAAAACTCTTTGGGAACCGCTTGCGTGGCCCCACAGACCTGCGGGCTGCAGGCTTTCCTGCTGCCTTCAGCCTCAAAACCACCCTTCCCCACATGGCGCTAAGCCAGGCAGAAAAATGGCCATATGTTTGGAGATTGGTCCCACGCCCAAAGAGCCAGCAGGGAAAACTATGCCTTGTTCTAAAGCTCTTTGGGAACCGCTTGCGTAGCCCCACAGACCTGGGGGCTGCAGGCTTTCCTGCTGCCTTCAGCCTCAAAACCACCCTTTCCCACTTGACGCCGCGCCAGGCCCAAAAATGGCCATATGGCTGGAGACTGGTGCCACGCTCAAAGAGCCAGCAGGGAAAACTATGCCTTGTTCTAAAGCTCTTTGGGAACGGCTTGTGTAGCCCCACAGACCTGGGGGCTGCAGGCCTTCCTGCTCTCTTCAGCCTCAGAAGAACCCTTTTCCACATGGCGTCACACCAGGCACAAAAATGGCCATATGTCTGGAGACTGGTCCCACGCCCAAAGAGCCAGCAGGGAAAACTATGCCTTGTTCTATAGCTCTTTGGGAACCGCTTGCGTAGCCCCACACACCTGGGGGCTGCAGGCTTTCCTGCTGCCTTCAGCCTCAAAAGCACGCTTTCCCACTTGGCGCCGCGTTAGGCCCAAAAATGGCCATATGTCTGGAGATTGGTCCCACGCCCAAAGAGCCATCAGGGAAAACTATGCCATGTTCTAAAGCTCTTTGGGAACCGCTTGCGTAGCCCCACACACCTGGGGGCTGCAGGCTTTCCTGCTGCCTTCAGCCTCAAAACCACCCTTTCCCACTTGGCGCTGCGCCAGGCACAAAAATGGCCATATGTCTGGAGACTGGTCCCACGCCCAAAGAGCCAGCAGGGAAAACTATGCCTTGTTCTGAAGCTCTTTGGGAACTGCTTGCGTGGCCCCACACACCTGCGGGCTGCAGGCTTTCCTGCTGCCTTCAGCCTCAAAACCACCCTTTCTCACTTGGCGCCGCGCCAGGCCCAAAAATGGCCATATGTCTGGAGGTTGGTCCCACGCCCAAAGAGCCAGCAGGGAAAACTATGCCTTGTTCTAAAGCTCTTTGGGAACCGCTTGCGTAGCCCCACACACCTGGGGGCTGCAGGCTTTCCTGCTGCCTTCAGCCTCAAAACTACCCTTTCCCACTTGGCGCCGCGCCAGGCCCAAAAATGGCCATATGTCTGGAGATTGGTCCCACGCCCAAAGAGCCAGCAGGGAAAACTATGCCTTGTTCTAAAGCTCTTTGGGAACCCCTTGCGTAGCCCCACAGACCTGGGGACTGCAGGCTTTCCTGCTGCCTTCAGCCTCAAAACCACCCTTTCCCACTGGGAGCCGCGCCAGGCCCAAAAATGGCCATATGTCTGGAGACTGGTCCCACGCCCAAAGAGCCAGCAGGGAAAACTATGCCTTGTTCTAAAGCTCTTTGGGAACCGCTTGCGTAGCCCCACACACCTGGGGGCTGCAGGCTTTCCTGCTGCCTTCAGCCTCAAAACTACCCTTTCCCACTTGGCGCCGCGCCAGGCCCAAAAATGGCCATATGTCTGGAGATTGGTCCCACGCCCAAAGAGCCAGCAGGGAAAACTATGCCTTGTTCTAAAGCTCTTTGGGAACCCCTTGCGTAACCCCACAGACCTGGGGACTGCAGGCTTTCCTGCTGCCTTCAGCCTCAAAACTACCCTTTCCCACTTGGCGCCGCGCCAGGCACAAAAATGGCCATATGTCTGGAGACTGGTCCCACGCCCAAAGAGCCAGCAGGGAAAACTATGCCTTGTTCTAAAGATCTTTGGGAACTGCTTGCGTAGCCCCACACACCTGGAGGCTGCAGGCTTTCCTGCTCTCTTCAGCCTCAAAACCACCCTTTCCCACTGGGAGCCGCGCCAGGCCCAAAAATGGCCATATGTCTGGAGACTGGTCCCACGCCCAAAGAGCCAGCAGGGAAAACTATGCCTTGTTCTAAAGCTCTTTGGGAACGGCTTGCGTAGCCCCACACACCTGGGGGCTGCAGGCTTTCCTGCTGCCTTCAGCCTCAAAACCACCCTTTCCCACTTGGCGCCACGCCAGGCAGAAAAATGGCCATATGTCTGGAGGTTGGTCCCACGCCCAAAGAGCCAGCAGGGAAAACTATGCCTTGTTCTAAAGCTCTTTGGGAACCGCTTGCGTAGCCCCACAGACCTGGGGGCTGCAGGCTTTCCTGCTGCCTTCAGCCTCAAAACAACCCTTTCTCACTTGGCGCCGGGCCAGGCCCAAAAATGGCCATATGTCTGGAGACTGGTCCCACGCCCAAAGAGCCAGCAGGGAAAACTAAGCCTTGTTCTAAAGCTCTTTGGGAACCGCTTGCGTAGCCCCACACACCTGGGGGCTGCACACTTTCCTGCTGCCTTCAGCCTCAAAACTACCCTTTCCCACTTGGCGCCGCGCCAGGCCCAAAAATGGCCATATGTCTGGAGATGGGTCCCACGCCCAAAGAGCCAGCAGGGAAAACTATGCCTTGTTCTGAAGCTCTTTGGGAACCGCTTGCGTGGCCCCACACACCTGCGGGCTGCAGGCTTTCCTGTTCTCTTCAGCCTCAAAACCACCCTTTCCCACATGGCGTCACGCCAGGCCCAAAAATGGCCATATGTCTGGAGACAGATCCCACGCCCAAAGAGCCAGCAGGGAAAAATATGCCTTGTTCTAAAGATCTTTGGGAACCGCTTGCGTAGCCCCACACACCTGGGGGCTGCAGGCTTTCCTGCTCTCTTCAGCCTCAAAACCACCCTTTCCCACTTGGAGCCGCGCCAGGCCCAAAAATGGCCATATGTCTGGAGAGTGGTGCCACGCCCAAAGAGCCAGCAGGGAAAACTATGCCTTGTTCTAAAGCTCTTTGGGAACCGCTTGCGTAGCCCCACACACCTGGGGGCTGCAGGCTTTCCTGCTGCCTTCAGCCTCAAAACCACCCTTTTCCACATGGCGCCGCGCCAGGCAAAAAAATGGCCATATGTCTGGAGGTTGGTCCCACGCCCAAAGAGCCAGGAGGGAAAACTATGCCTTGTTCTAAAGCTCTTTGGGAACCGCTTGCGTAGCCCCACACACCTGGGGGCTGCAGGCTTTCCTGCTGCCTTCAGCCTCAAAAGCACGCTTTCCCACTTGGCGCCGCGCTAGGCCCAAAAATGGCCATATGTCTGGAGACTGGTCCCACGCCCAAAGAGCCAGCAGGGAAAACTATGCCTTGTTCTAAAGCTCTTTGGGAACCGCTTGCGTAGCCCCACACACCTGGGGGCTGCAGGCTTTCCTGCTGCCTTCAGCCTCAAAACCACCCTTTTCCACATGGCGTCACACCAGGCACAAAAATGGCCATATGTCTGGAGGTTGGTCCCACGCCCAAAGAGCCAGCAGGGAAAACTATGCCTTGTTCTAAAGCTCTTTGGGAACCGCTTGCGTAGCCCCACACACCTGGGGGCTGCAGGCTTTCCTGCTCTCTTCAGCCTCAAAAGCACCCTTTCCCACTTGGCGCCGCGCTAGGCCCAAAAATGGCCATATGTCTGGAGATTGGTCCCACGCCCAAAGAGCCAGCAGGGAAAACTATGCCTTGTTCTAAAGCTCTTTGGGAACCGCTTGCGTAGCCCCACACACCTGGGGGCTGCAGGCTTTCCTGCTCTCTTCAGCCTCAAAAGCACGCTTTCCCACTTGGCGCCGCGCCAGGCCCAAAAATGGCCATATGTCTGGACATTGGTCCCACGCCCAAAGAGCCAGGAGGGAAAACTATGCCTTGTTCTAAAGCTCTTTGGGAACCGCTTGCGTAGCCCCACACACCTGCGGGCTGCAGGCTTTCCTGCTGCCTTCAGCCGCAAAACCACCCTTTCCCACATGGCGCCGCGCCAGGCACAAAAATGGCCATATGTCTGGAGACAGATCCCACGCCCAAAGAGCCAGCAGGGAAAACTATGCCTTGTTCTAAAGCTCTTTGGGAACCTCTTGCGTAGCCCCACACACCTGGGGGCTGCAGGCTTTCCTGTTCTCTTCAGCCTCAAAAACACCCTTTCCCACTTGGCGTCACGCCAGGCCCAAAAATGGCCATATGTCTGGAGATTGGTCCCACGCCTAAAGAGCCAGCAGGGAAAACTATGCCTTGTTCTAAAGCTCTTTTTTGGAACCGCTTGCGTAGCCCCACACACCTGGGGGCTGCAGGCTTTCCTGCTCTCTTCAGCCTCAAAAGCACGCTTTCCCACTTGGCGCCGCGCTAGGCCCAAAAGTGGCCATATGTCTGGAGATTGGTCCCACGCCCAAAGAGCCAGCAGGGAAAACTATGCCTTGTTCTAAAGCTCTTTGGGAACCGCTTGCGTAGCCCCACACACCTGGGGGCTGCAGGCTTTCCTGCTCTCTTCAGCCTCAAAAGCACGCTTTCCCACTTGGCGCCGCGCCAGGCCCAAAAATGGCCATATGTCTGGACATTGGTCCCACGCCCAAAGAGCCAGGAGGGAAAACTATGCCTTGTTCTAAAGCTCTTTGGGAACCGCTTGCGTAGCCCCACACACCTGGGGGCTGCAGGCTTTCCTGCTGCCTTCAGCCTCAAAACCACCCTTTTCCACATGGCGTCACACGAGGCACAAAAATGGCCATATGTCTGGAGGTTGGTCCCACGCCCAAAGAGCCAGCAGGGAAAACTATGCCTTGTTCTAAAGCTCTTTGGGAACCGCTTGCGTAGCCCCACACACCTGGGGGCTGCAGGCTTTCCTGCTCTCTTCAGCCTCAAAACCACCCTTTCCCACATGGCGCCGCGCCAGGCAAAAAAATGGCCATATGTCTGGAGATTGGTCCCACGCCCAAAGAGCCAGCAGGGAAAACTATGCCTTGTTCTAAAGCTCTTTGGGAACCTCTTGCGTAGCCCCACACACCTGGGGGCTGCAGGCTTTCCTGCTGCCTTCAGCCTCAAAACCACCCTTTCCCACTTGGCGCCGCGCCAGGCCCAAAACTGGCCATATGTCTGGAGATTGGTCCCACGCCCAAAGAGCCAGCAGGGAAAACTATGCCTTGTTCTGATGCTCTTTGGGAACTGCTTGCGTGGCCCCACACACCTGCGGGCTGCAGGCTTTCCTGCTGCCTTCAGCCTCAAAACCACCCTTTCCCACTTGGCGCCGCGCCAGGCCCAAAAATGGCCATATGTCTGGAGGTTGGTCCCACGCCCAAAGAGCCAGCAGGGAAAACTATGCCTTGTTCTAAAGCTCTTTGGGAACCGCTTGCGTAGCCCCACACACCTGGGGGCTGCAGGCTTTCCTGCTGCCTTCAGCCTCAAAACTACCCTTTCCCACTTGGCGCCGCGCCAGGCCCAAAAATGGCCATATGTCTGGAGATTGGTCCCACGCCCAAAGAGCCAGCAGGGAAAACTATGCCTTGTTCTAAAGCTCTTTGGGAACCCCTTGCGTAGCCCCACAGACCTGGGGACTGCAGGCTTTCCTGCTGCCTTCAGCCTCAAAACTACCCTTTCCCACTTGGCGCCGCGCCAGGCACAAAAATGGCCATATGTCTGGAGACTGGTCCCACGCCCAAAGAGCCAGCAGGGAAAACTATGCCTTGTTCTGAAGCTCTTTGGGAACCGCTTGCGTGGCCCCACACACCTGCGGGCTGCAGGCTTTCCTGCTGCCTTCAGCCTCAAAACCACCCTTTCCCACATGGCGTCACGCCAGGCCCAAAAATGGCCATATGTCTGGAGACTGGTCCCACGCCCAAAGAGCCAGCAGGGAAAACTATGCCTTGTTCTAAAGATCTTTGGGAACTGCTTGCGTAGCCCCACACACCTGGAGGCTGCAGGCTTTCCTGCTCTCTTCAGCCTCAAAAGCACCCTTTCCCACTGGGAGCCGCGCCAGGCCCAAAAATGGCCATATGTCTGGAGACTGGTCCCACGCCCAAAGAGCCAGCAGGGAAAACTATGCCTTGTTCTAAAGCTCTTTGGGAACGGCTTGCGTAGCCCCACACACCTGGGGGCTGCAGGCTTTCCTGCTGCCTTCAGCCTCAAAACCACCCTTTCCCACTTGGCGCCACGCCAGGCAGAAAAATGGCCATATGTCTGGAGGTTGGTCCCACGCCCAAAGAGCCAGCAGGGAAAACTATGCCTTGTTCTAAAGCTCTTTGGGAACCGCTTGCGTAGCCCCACAGACCTGGGGGCTGCAGGCTTTCCTGCTGCCTTCAGCCTCAAAACAACCCTTTCTCACTTGGCGCCGGGCCAGGCCCAAAAATGGCCATATGTCTGGAGACTGGTCCCACGCCCAAAGAGCCAGCAGGGAAAACTAAGCCTTGTTCTAAAGCTCTTTGGGAACCGCTTGCGTAGCCCCACAGACCTGGGGGCTGCACACTTTCCTGCTGCCTTCAGCCTCAAAACTACCCTTTCCCACTTGGCGCCGCGCCAGGCCCAAAAATGGCCATATGTCTGGAGATGGGTCCCACGCCCAAAGAGCCAGCAGGGAAAACTATGCCTTGTTCTGAAGCTCTTTGGGAACCGCTTGCGTGGCCCCACACTCCTGCGGGCTGCAGGCTTTCCTGTTCTCTTCAGCCTCAAAACCACCCTTTCCCACATGGCGTCACGCCAGGCACAAAAATGGCCATATGTCTGGAGACAGATCCCACGCCCAAAGAGCCAGCAGGGAAAAATATGCCTTGTTCTAAAGATCTTTGGGAACCGCTTGCGTAGCCCCACACACCTGGGGGCTGCAGGCTTTCCTGCTGCCTTCAGCCTCAAAACCACCCTTTCCCACTTGGAGCCGCGCCAGGCCCAAAAATGGCCATATGTCTGGAGAGTGGTGCCACGCCCAAAGAGCCAGCAGGGAAAACTATGCCTTGTTCTAAAGCTCTTTGGGAACCGCTTGCGTAGCCCCACACACCTGGGGGCTGCAGGCTTTCCTGCTGCCTTCAGCCGCAAAACCACCCTTTCCCACATGGCGCCGCGCCAGGCACAAAAATGGCCATATGTCTGGAGACAGATCCCACGCCCAAAGAGCCAGCAGGGAAAACTATGCCTTGTTCTAAAGCTCTTTGGGAACCGCTTGCGTAGCCCCACACACCTGGGGGCTGCAGGCTTTCCTGTTCTCTTCAGCCTCAAAAACACCCTTTCCCACTTGGCGCCGCGCCAGGCCCAAAAATGGCCATATGTCTGGACATTGGTCCCACGCCCAAAGAGCCAGGAGGGAAAACTATGCCTTGTTCTAAAGCTCTTTGGGAACCGCTTGCGTAGCCCCACACACCTGGGGGCTGCAGGCTTTCCTGCTCTCTTCAGCCTCAAAACCACCCTTTCCCACATGGCGCCGCGCCAGGCACAAAAATGGCCATATGTCTGGAGACAGATCCCACGCCCAAAGAGCCAGCAGGGAAAACTATGCCTTGTTCTAAAGCTCTTTGGGAACCGCTTGCGTAGCCCCACACACCTGGGGGCTGCAGGCTTTCCTGCTCTCTTCAGCCTCAAAACCACCCTTTCCCACATGGCGCCGCGCCAGGCCCAAAAATGGCCATATGTCTGGAGATTGGTCCCACGCCCAAAGAGCCAGCAGGGAAAACTATGCCTTGTTCTAAAGCTCTTTGGGAACCTCTTGCGTAGCCCCACACACCTGGGGGCTGCAGGCTTTCCTGCTCTCTTCAGCCTCAAAACCACCCTTTCCCACATGGCGTCACGCCATGCACAAAAATGGCCATATGTCTGGAGGCTGGTCCCACGCCCAAAGAGCCAGCAGGGAAAACTATGCCTTGTTCTAAAGCTCTTTGGGAACCGCTTGCGTAGCCCCACACACCTGGGGGCTGCAGGCTTTCCTGCTCTCTTCAGCCTCAAAAGAACCCTTTCCCACTTGGCGCCGCGCCAGGCCCAAAAATGGCAATATGTCTGGAGATTGGTCCGACGCCCAAAGAGCCAGCAGGGAAAACTATGCCTTGTTCTAAAGCTCTTTGGGAACCGCTTGCGTAGCCCCACAGACCTGGGGGCTGCAGGCTTTCCTGCTGCCTTCAGCCTCAAAACCACCCTTTCCCACTTGACGCCGCGCCAGGCCCAAAAATGGCCATATGGCTGGAGACTGGTGCCACGCTCAAAGAGCCAGCAGGGAAAACTATGCCTTGTTCTAAAGCTTTTTGGGAACGGCTTGTGTAGCCCCACAGACCTGGGGGCTGCAGGCTTTCCTGCTCTCTTCAGCCTCAGAAGAACCCTTTTCCACATGGCGTCACACCAGGCACAAAAATGGCCATATGTCTGGAGGTTGGTCCCACGCCCAAAGAGCCAGCAGGGAAAACTATGCCTTGTTCTAAAGCTCTTTGGGATCCGCTTGCGTAGCCCCACACACCTGGGGGCTGCAGGCTTTCCTGCTGCCTTCAGCCTCAAAAGCACGCTTCCCACTTGGCGCCGCGTTAGGCCCAAAAATGGCCATATGTCTGGAGATTGGTCCCACGCCCAAAGAGCCATCAGGGAAAACTATGCCATGTTCTAAAGCTCTTTGGGAACCTCTTGCGTAGCCCCACAGACCTGGGGGCTGCAGGCTTTCCTGCTGCCTTCAGCCTCAAAACCACCCTTTCCCACTTGGCGCCGCGCCAGGCACAAAAATGGCCATATGTCTGGAGACTGGTCCCACGCCCAAAGAGCCAGCAGGGAAAACTATGCCTTGTTCTGAAGCTCTTTGGGAACCGCTTGCGTGGCCCCACACACCTGCGGGCTGCAGGCTTTCCTGCTGCCTTCAGCCTCAAAACCACCCTTTCCCACTTGGCGCCGCGCCAGGCCCAAAAATGGCCATATGTCTGGAGGTTGGTCCCACGCCCAAAGAGCCAGCAGGGAAAACTATGCCTTGTTCTAAAGCTCTTTGGGAACCGCTTGCGTAGCCCCACACACCTGGGGGCTGCAGGCTTTCCTGTTCTCTTCAGCCTCAAAAACACCCTTTCCCACTTGGCGCCGCGCCAGGCCCAAAAATGGCCATATGTCTGGGGATTGGTCCCACGCCCAAAGAGCCAGGAGGGAAAACTATGCCTTGTTCTAAAGCTCTTTGGGAACCGCTTGCGTAGCCCCACACACCTGGGGGCTGCAGGCTTTCCTGTTCTCTTCAGCCTCAAAAACACCCTTTCCCACTTGGCGCCGCGCCAGGCCCAAAAATGGCCATATGTCTGGACATTGGTCCCACGCCCAAAGAGCCAGGAGGGAAAACTATGCCTTGTTCTAAAGCTCTTTGGGAACCGCTTGCGTAGCCCCACACACCTGGGGGCTGCAGGCTTTCCTGCTCTCTTCAGCCTCAAAACCACCCTTTCCCACATGGCGCCGCGCCAGGCACAAAAATGGCCATATGTCTGGAGACAGATCCCACGCCCAAAGAGCCAGCAGGGAAAACTATGCCTTGTTCTAAAGCTCTTTGGGAACCGCTTGCGTAGCCCCACACACCTGGGGGCTGCAGGCTTTCCTGCTCTCTTCAGCCTCAAAACCACCCTTTCCCACATGGCGCCGCGCCAGGCCCAAAAATGGCCATATGTCTGGAGATTGGTCCCACGCCCAAAGAGCCAGCAGGGAAAACTATGCCTTGTTCTAAAGCTCTTTGGGAACCTCTTGCGTAGCCCCACACACCTGGGGGCTGCAGGCTTTCCTGCTCTCTTCAGCCTCAAAACCACCCTTTCCCACATGGCGTCACGCCATGCACAAAAATGGCCATATGTCTGGAGGCTGGTCCCACGCCCAAAGAGCCAGCAGGGAAAACTATGCCTTGTTCTAAAGCTCTTTGGGAACCGCTTGCGTAGCCCCACACACCTGGGGGCTGCAGGCTTTCCTGCTCTCTTCAGCCTCAAAAGAACCCTTTCCCACTTGGCGCCGCGCCAGGCCCAAAAATGGCAATATGTCTGGAGATTGGTCCGACGCCCAAAGAGCCAGCAGGGAAAACTATGCCTTGTTCTAAAGCTCTTTGGGAACCGCTTGCGTAGCCCCACAGACCTGGGGGCTGCAGGCTTTCCTGCTGCCTTCAGCCTCAAAACCACCCTTTCCCACTTGACGCCGCGCCAGGCCCAAAAATGGCCATATGGCTGGAGACTGGTGCCACGCTCAAAGAGCCAGCAGGGAAAACTATGCCTTGTTCTAAAGCTTTTTGGGAACGGCTTGTGTAGCCCCACAGACCTGGGGGCTGCAGGCTTTCCTGCTCTCTTCAGCCTCAGAAGAACCCTTTTCCACATGGCGTCACACCAGGCACAAAAATGGCCATATGTCTGGAGGTTGGTCCCACGCCCAAAGAGCCAGCAGGGAAAACTATGCCTTGTTCTAAAGCTCTTTGGGATCCGCTTGCGTAGCCCCACACACCTGGGGGCTGCAGGCTTTCCTGCTGCCTTCAGCCTCAAAAGCACGCTTCCCACTTGGCGCCGCGTTAGGCCCAAAAATGGCCATATGTCTGGAGATTGGTCCCACGCCCAAAGAGCCATCAGGGAAAACTATGCCATGTTCTAAAGCTCTTTGGGAACCTCTTGCGTAGCCCCACAGACCTGGGGGCTGCAGGCTTTCCTGCTGCCTTCAGCCTCAAAACCACCCTTTCCCACTTGGCGCCGCGCCAGGCACAAAAATGGCCATATGTCTGGAGACTGGTCCCACGCCCAAAGAGCCAGCAGGGAAAACTATGCCTTGTTCTGAAGCTCTTTGGGAACCGCTTGCGTGGCCCCACACACCTGCGGGCTGCAGGCTTTCCTGCTGCCTTCAGCCTCAAAACCACCCTTTCCCACTTGGCGCCGCGCCAGGCCCAAAAATGGCCATATGTCTGGAGGTTGGTCCCACGCCCAAAGAGCCAGCAGGGAAAACTATGCCTTGTTCTAAAGCTCTTTGGGAACCGCTTGCGTAGCCCCACACACCTGGGGGCTGCAGGCTTTCCTGCTGCCTTCAGCCTCAAAAGCACGCTTCCCACTTGGCGCCGCGTTAGGCCCAAAAATGGCCATATGTCTGGGGATTGGTCCCACGCCCAAAGAGCCAGCAGGGAAAACTATGCCTTGTTCTAAAGCTCTTTGGGAACCGCTTGCGTAGCCCCACAGACCTGGGGACTGCAGGCTTTCCTGCTGCCTTCAGCCTCAAAACTACCCTTTCCCACTTGGCGCCGCGCCAGGCACAAAAATGGCCATATGTCTGGAGACTGGTCCCACGCCCAAAGAGCCAGCAGGGAAAACTATGCCTTGTTCTGAAGCTCTTTGGGAACCGCTTGCGTGGCCCCACACACCTGCGGGCTGCAGGCTTTCCTGCTGCCTTCAGCCTCAAAACCACCCTTTCCCACATGGCGTCACGCCAGGCCCAAAAATGGCCATATGTCTGGAGACTGGTCCCACGCCCAAAGAGCCAGCAGGGAAAACTATGCCTTGTTCTAAAGATCTTTGGGAACTGCTTGCGTAGCCCCACACACCTGGAGGCTGCAGGCTTTCCTGCTCTCTTCAGCCTCAAAACCACCCTTTCCCACTGGGAGCCGCGCCAGGCCCAAAAATGGCCATATGTCTGGAGACTGGTCCCACGCCCAAAGAGCCAGCAGGGAAAACTATGCCTTGTTCTAAAGCTCTTTGGGAACGGCTTGCGTAGCCCCACACACCTGGGGGCTGCAGGCTTTCCTGCTGCCTTCAGCCTCAAAACCACCCTTTCCCACTTGGCGCCACGCCAGGCAGAAAAATGGCCATATATCTGGAGGTTGGTCCCACGCCCAAAGAGCCAGCAGGGAAAACTATGCCTTGTTCTAAAGCTCTTTGAGAACCGCTTGCGTAGCCCCACAGACCTGGGGGCTGCAGGCTTTCCTGCTGCCTTCAGCCTCAAAACAATCCTTTCTCACTTGGCGCCGGGCCAGGCCCAAAAATGGCCATATGTCTGGAGACTGGTCCCACGCCCAAAGAGCCAGCAGGGAAAACTAAGCCTTTTTCTAAAGCTCTTTGGGAACCGCTTGCGTAGCCCCACAGACCTGGAGGCTGCACACTTTCCTGCTGCCTTCAGCCTCAAAACTACCCTTTCCCACTTGGCGCCGCGCCAGGCCCAAAAATGGCCATATGTCTGGAGATGGGTCGCACGCCCAAAGAGCCAGCAGGGAAAACTATGCCTTGTTCTGAAGCTCTTTGGGAACCGCTTGCGTGGCCCCACACACCTGCGGGCTGCAGGCTTTCCTGTTCTCTTCAGCCTCAAAACCACCCTTTCCCACATGGCGTCACTCCAGGCACAAAAATGGCCATATGTCTGGAGACAGATCCCACGCCCAAAGAGCCAGCAGGGAAAAATATGCCTTGTTCTAAAGATCTTTGGGAACCGCTTGCGTAGCCCCACACACCTGGGGGCTGCAGGCTTTCCTGCTCTCTTCAGCCTCAAAACCACCCTTTCCCACTTGGAGCCGCGCCAGGCCCAAAAATGGCCATATGTCTGGAGAGTGGTGCCACGCCCAAAGAGCCAGCAGGGAAAACTATGCCTTGTTCTAAAGCTCTTTGGGAACCGCTTGCGTAGCCCCACACACCTGGGGGCTGCAGGCTTTCCTGCTGCCTTCAGCCTCAAAACCACCCTTTTCCACATGGCGCCGCGCCAGGCAAAAAAATGGCCATATGTCTGGAGGTTGGTCCCACGCCCAAAGAGCCAGGAGGGAAAACTATGCCTTGTTCTAAAGCTCTTTGGGAACCGCTTGCGTAGCCCCACACACCTGGGGGCTGCAGGCTTTCCTGCTGCCTTCAGCCTCAAAACAACCCTTTCCCACTTGGCGCCGCGCTAGGCCCAAAAATGGCCATATGTCTGGAGACTGGTCCCACGCCCAAAGAGCCAGCAGGGAAAACTATGCCTTGTTCTAAAGCTCTTTGGGAACCGCTTGCGTAGCCCCACACACCTGGGGGCTGCAGGCTTTCCTGCTGCCTTCAGCCTCAAAACCACCCTTTCCCACATGGCGCCGCGCCAGGACCAAAAATGGCCATATGTCTGGAGGTTGGTCCCACGCCCAAAGAGCCAGCAGGGAAAACTATACCTTGTTCTAAAGCTCTTTGGGAACCTCTTGGTAACCCCACACACCTGGGGGCTGCAGGCTTTCCTGCTCTCTTCAGCCTCAAAACCACCCTTCCCCACTTGGCGTCGCGCCATGCCCAAAAATGGCCATATGGCTGGAGACTGGTCCCACGCCCAAAGAGCCAGCAGGGAAAACTATGCCTTGCTCTAAAGCTCTTTGGGAACCGCTTGCGTAGCCCCACACACCTGGGGGCTGCAGGCTTTCCTGCTGCCTTCAGCCTCAAAACCACCCTTTTCCACATGGCGTCACGCCAGGCCCAAAAATGGCCATATGTCTGGAGACTGGTGCCACGCCCAAAGAGCCAGCAGGGAAAACTATGCCTTGTTCTAAAGCTCTTTGGGAACCGCTTGCGTAGCCCCACACACCTGGGGGCTGCAGGCTTTCCTGCTGCCTTCAGCCTCAAAACCACCCTTTTCCACATGGCGTCACACCAGGCACAAAAATGGCCATATGTCTGGAGGTTGGTCCCACGCCCAAAGAGCCAGCAGGGAAAACTATGCCTTGTTCTAAAGCTCTTTGGGAACCGCTTGCGTAGCCCCACACACCTGGGGGCTGCAGGCTTTCCTGCTCTCTTCAGCCTCAAAAGCACCCTTTCCCACTTGGCGCCGCGCTAGGCCCAAAAATGGCCATATGTCTGGAGATTGGTCCCACGCCCAAAGAGCCAGGAGGGAAAACTATGCCTTGTTCTAAAGCTCTTTGGGAACCGCTTGCGTAGCCCCACACACCTGGGGGCTGCAGGCTTTCCTGCTGCCTTCAGCCGCAAAACCACCCTTTCCCACATGGCGCCGCGCCAGGCACAAAAATGGCCATATGTCTGGAGACAGATCCCACGCCCAAAGAGCCAGCAGGGAAAACTATGCCTTGTTCTAAAGCTCTTTGGGAACCGCTTGCGTAGCCCCACACACCTGGGGGCTGCAGGCTTTCCTGTTCTCTTCAGCCTCAAAAACACCCTTTCCCACATGGCGTCACGCCAGGCCCAAAAATGGCCATATGTCTGGAGATTGGTCCCACGCCCAAAGAGCCAGCAGGGAAAACTATGCCTTGTTCTAAAGCTCTTTGGGAACCGCTTGCGTAGCCCCACACACCTGGGGGCTGCAGGCTTTCCTGCTCTCTTCAGCCTCAAAAGCACGCTTTCCCACTTGGCGCCGCGCTAGGTCCAAAAATGGCCATATGTCTGGAGATTGGTCCCACGCCCAAAGAGCCAGCGGGGAAAACTATGCCTTGTTCTAAAGCTCTTTGGGAACCGCTTGCGTAGCCCCACAGACCTGGGGGCTGCAGGCTTTCCTGCTCTCTTCAGCCTCAAAAGCACGCTTTCCCACTTGGCGCCGCGCCAGGCACAAAAATGGCCATATGTCTGGACATTGGTCCCACGCCCAAAGAGCCAGGAGGGAAAACTATGCCTTGTTCTAAAGCTCTTTGGGAACCGCTTGCGTAGCCCCACACACCTGGGGGCTGCAGGCTTTCCTGCTCTCTTCAGCCTCAAAACCACCCTTTCCCACATGGCGCCGCGCCAGGCACAAAAATGGCCATATGTCTGGAGACAGATCCCACGCCCAAAGAGTCAGCAGGGAAAACTATGCCTTGTTCTAAAGCTCTTTGGGAACCGCTTGCGTAGCCCCACACACCTGGGGGCTGCAGGCTTTCCTGCTCTCTTCAGCCTCAAAACCACCCTTTCCCACATGGCGCCGCGCCAGGCCCAAAAATGGCCATATGTCTGGAGACTGGTCCCACGCCCAAAGAGCCAGCAGGGAAAACTATGCCTTGTTCTAAAGCTCTTTGGGAACCGCTTGCGTAGCCCCACACACCTGGGGGCTGCAGGCTTTCCTGCTCTCTTCAGCCTCAAAACCACCCTTTCCCACATGGCGCCGCGCCAGGCACAAAAATGGCCATATGTCTGGAGACAGATCCCACGCCCAAAGAGCCAGCAGGGAAAACTATGCCTTGTTCTAAAGCTCTTTGGGAACCGCTTGCGTAGCCCCACACACCTGGGGGCTGCAGGCTTTCCTGTTCTCTTCAGCCTCAAAAACACCCTTTCCCACATGGCGTCACGCCAGGCCCAAAAATGGCCATATGTCTGGAGATTGGTCCCACGCCCAAAGAGCCAGCAGGGAAAACTATGCCTTGTTCTAAAGCTCTTTGGGAACCTCTTGCGTAGCCCCACACACCTGGGGGCTGCAGGCTTTCCTGCTCTCTTCAGCCTCAAAACCACCCTTTCCCACATGGCGTCACGCCATGCACAAAAATGGCCATATGTCTGGAGGCTGGTCCCACGCCCAAAGAGCCAGCAGGGAAAACTATGCCTTGTTCTAAAACTCTTTGGGAACCGCTTGCGTGGCCCCACAGACCTGCGGGCTGCAGGCTTTCCTGCTGCCTTCAGCCTCAAAACCACCCTTCCCCACATGGCGCTAAGCCAGGCAGAAAAATGGCCATATGTTTGGAGATTGGTCCCACGCCCAAAGAGCCAGCAGGGAAAACTATGCCTTGTTCTAAAGCTCTTTGGGAACCGCTTGCGTAGCCCCACACACCTGGGGGCTGCAGGCTTTCCTGCTCTCTTCAGCCTCAAAAGAACCCTTTCCCACTTGGCGCCGCGCCAGGCCCAAAAATGGCAATATGT
The DNA here is from genome assembly GCF_963924245.1 of Chroicocephalus ridibundus. Lineage (NCBI taxonomy): Eukaryota > Metazoa > Chordata > Aves > Charadriiformes > Laridae > Chroicocephalus > Chroicocephalus ridibundus. The sequence continues at coordinate 347,373 of NW_026961681.1, forward strand.
CTGGAGATTGGTCCCACGCCCAAAGAGCCAGCAGGGAAAACTATGCCTTGTTCTAAAGCTCTTTGGGAACCGCTTGCGTAGCCCCACACACCTGGGGGCTGCAGGCTTTCCTGCTCTCTTCAGCCTCAAAAGAACCCTTTCCCACTTGGCGCCGCGCCAGGCCCAAAAATGGCCATATGGCTGGAGACTGGTGCCACGCTCAAAGAGCCAGCAGGGAAAACTATGCCTTGTTCTAAAGCTCTTTGGGAACGGCTTGTGTAGCCCCACAGACCTGGGGGCTGCAGGCTTTCCTGCTCTCTTCAGCCTCAGAAGAACCCTTTTCCACATGGCGTCACACCAGGCACAAAAATGGCCATATGTCTGGAGGTTGGTCCCACGCCCAAAGAGCCAGCAGGGAAAACTATGCCTTGTTCTATAGCTCTTTGGGAACCGCTTGCGTAGCCCCACACACCTGGGGGCTGCAGGCTTTCCTGCTGCCTTCAGCCTCAAAGCCACCCTTTCCCACTTGGCGCCGCGTTAGGCCCAAAAATGGCCATATGTCTGGAGATTGGTCCCACGCCCAAAGAGCCATCAGGGAAAACTATGCCATGTTCTAAAGCTCTTTGGGAACCGCTTGCGTAGCCCCACACACCTGGGGGCTGCAGGCTTTCCTGCTGCCTTCAGCCTCAAAACCACCCTTTCCCACTTGGCGCCGCGCCAGGCACAAAAATGGCCATATGTCTGGAGACTGGTCCCACGCCCAAAGAGCCAGCAGGGAAAACTATGCCTTGTTCTGAAGCTCTTTGGGAACCGCTTGCGTGGCCCCACACACCTGCGGGCTGCAGGCTTTCCTGCTGCCTTCAGCCTCAAAACCACCCTTTCCCACTTGGCGCCGCGCCAGGCCCAAAAATGGCCATATGTCTGGAGGTTGGTCCCACGCCCAAAGAGCCAGCAGGGAAAACTATGCCTTGTTCTAAAGCTCTTTGGGAACCGCTTGCGTAGCCCCACACACCTGGGGGCTGCAGGCTTTCCTGCTGCCTTCAGCCTCAATACTACCCTTTCCCACTTGGCGCCGCGCCAGGCCCAAAAATGGCCATATGTCTGGAGATTGGTCCCACGCCCAAAGAGCCAGCAGGGAAAACTATGCCTTGTTCTAAAGCTCTTTGGGAACCGCTTGCGTAGCCCCACACACCTGGGGACTGCAGGCTTTCCTGCTGCCTTCAGCCTCAAAACTACCCTTTCCCACTTGGCGCCGCGCCAGGCACAAAAATGGCCATATGTCTGGAGACTGGTCCGACGCCCAAAGAGCCAGCAGGGAAAACTATGCCTTGTTCTGAAGCTCTTTGTGAACCGCTTGCGTGGCCCCACACACCTGCGGGCTGCAGGCTTTCCTGCTGCCTTCAGCCTCAAAACCACCCTTTCCCACATGGCGTCACGCCAGGCCCAAAAATGGCCATATGTCTGGAGACTGGTCCCACGCCCAAAGAGCCAGCAGGGAAAACTATGCCTTGTTCTAAAGATCTTTGGGAACTGCTTGCGTAGCCCCACACACCTGGAGGCTGCAGGCTTTCCTGCTCTCTTCAGCCTCAAAACCACCCTTTCCCACTGGGAGCCGCGCCAGGCCCAAAAATGGCCATATGTCTGGAGACTGGTCCCACGCCCAAAGAGCCAGCAGGGAAAACTATGCCTTGTTCTAAAGCTCTTTGGGAACGGCTTGCGTAGCCCCACACACCTGGGGGCTGCAGGCTTTCCTGCTGCCTTCAGCCTCAAAACCACCCTTTCCCACTTGGCGCCACGCCAGGCAGAAAAATGGCCATATGTCTGGAGGTTGGTCCCACGCCCAAAGAGCCAGCAGGGAAAACTATGCCTTGTTCTAAAGCTCTTTGGGAACCGCTTGCGTAGCCCCACACACCTGGGGGCTGCAGGCTTTCCTGCTGCCTTCAGCCTCAAAACAACCCTTTCTCACTTGGCGCCGGGCCAGGCCCAAAAATGGCCATATGTCTGGAGACTGGTCCCACGCCCAAAGAGCCAGCAGGGAAAACTAAGCCTTGTTCTAAAGCTCTTTGGGATCTGCTTGCGTAGCCCCACACACCTGGGGGCTGCACACTTTCCTGCTGCCTTCAGCCTCAAAACTACCCTTTCCCACTTGGCGCCGCGCCAGGCACAAAAATGGCCATATGTCTGGAGATGGGTCCCACGCCCAAAGAGCCAGCAGGGAAAACTATGCCTTGTTCTGAAGCTCTTTGGGAACCGCTTGCGTGGCCCCACACACCTGCGGGCTGCAGGCTTTCCTGTTCTCTTCAGCCTCAAAACCACCCTTTCCCACATGGCGTCACGCCAGGCACAAAAATGGCCATATGTCTGGAGACAGATCCCACGCCCAAAGAGCCAGCAGGGAAAAATATGCCTTGTTCTAAAGCTCTTTGGGAACCCCTTGCGTAGCCCCACACACCTGGGGGCTGCAGGCTTTCCTGCTCTCTTCAGCCTCAAAACCACCCTTTCCCACTTGGAGCCGCGCCAGGCCCAAAAATGGCCATATGTCTGGAGAGTGGTGCCACGCCCAAAGAGCCAGCAGGGAAAACTATGCCTTGTTCTAAAGCTCTTTGGGAACCGCTTGCGTAGCCCCACACACCTGGGGGCTGCAGGCTTTCCTGCTGCCTTCAGCCTCAAAACCACCCTTTTCCACATGGCGCCGCGCCAGGCAAAAAAATGGCCATATGTCTGGAGGTTGGTCCCACGCCCAAAGAGCCAGGAGGGAAAACTATGCCTTGTTCTAAAGCTCTTTGGGAACCGCTTGCGTAGCCCCACACACCTGGGGGCTGCAGGCTTTCCTGCTGCCTTCAGCCTCAAAAGCACGCTTTCCCACTTGGCGCCGCGCTAGGCCCAAAAATGGCCATATGTCTGGAGACTGGTCCCACGCCCAAAGAGCCAGCAGGGAAAACTAAGCCTTGTTCTAAAGCTCTTTGGGACCTGCTTGCGTAGCCTCACACACCTGGGGGCTGCAGGCTTTCCTGCTGCCTTCAGCCTCAAAAGCACGCTTTCCCACTTGGCGCCGCGTTAGGCCCAAAAATGGCCATATGTCTGGAGATTGGTCCCACGCCCAAAGAGCCAGGAGGGAAAACTATGCCTTGTTCTAAAGCTCTTTGGGAACCGCTTGCGTGGCCCCACACAGCTGGGGGCTGCAGGCTTTCCTGCTGCCTTCAGCCTCAAAAACACCCTTTTCCACTTGGCGCCGCACCAGGCACAAAAATGGCTGTATGTCTGGAGACTGGTCCCACGCCCAAAGAGCCAGCAGGGAAAACTAAGCCTTGTTATAAAGCTCTTTGGGAACGGCTTGCGTAGCCCCACAGACCTGGGGGCTGCAGGCTTTCCTGCTCTCTTCAGCCTCAAAAGAACCCTTTCCCACTTGGCGCCGCACCATGCCCAAAAATGGCCGTATGTCTGGAGACTGGTCCCACGCCCAAAGAGCCAGCAGGGAAAACTATGCCTTGTTCTAAAGCTCTTTGGGATCTGCTTGCGTAGCCCCACACACCTGGGGGCTGCAGGCTTTCCTGCTGCCTTCAGCCTCAAAACCACCCTTTTCCACATGGCGTCACGCCACGCAAAAAAATGGCCATATGTCTGGAGGTTGGTCCCACGCCCAAAGAGCCAGCAGGGAAAACTATGCCTTGTTCTGAAGCTCTTTGGGAACCGCTTGCGTGGCCCCACACACCTGCGGGCTGCAGGCTTTCCTGCTGCCTTCAGCCTCAAAACCACCCTTTCCCACATGGCGTCACGCCAGGCCCAAAAATGGCCATATGTCTGGAGACTGGTCCCACGCCCAAAGAGCCAGCAGGGAAAACTATGCCTTGTTCTAAAGCTCTTTGGGAACGGCTTGCGTAGCCCCACAGACCTGGGGGCTGCAGGCTTTCCTGCTGCCTTCAGCCTCAAAACCACCCTTTCCCACTTGGCGCCACGCCAGGCAGAAAAATGGCCATATGTCTGGAGGTTGGTCCCACGCCCAAAGAGCCAGCAGGGAAAACTATGCCTTGTTCTAAAGCTCTTTGGGAACGGCTTGCGTAGCCCCACAGACCTGGGGGCTGCAGGCTTTCCTGCTGCCTTCAGCCTCAAAACCACCCTTTCCCACTTGGCGCCGCGCCAGGCCCAAAAATGGCCATATGTCTGGAGATGGGTCCCACGCCCAAAGAGCCAGCAGGGAAAACTATGCCTTGTTCTAAAGCTCTTTGGGAACCGCTTGCGTAGCCCCACAGACCTGGGGGCTGCAGGCTTTCCTGCTGCCTTCAGCCTCAAAACTACCCTTTCCCACTTGGCGCCGCGCCAGGCACAAAAATGGCCATATGTCTGGAGACTGGTCCCACGCCCAAAGAGCCAGCAGGGAAAACTATGCCTTGTTCTGAAGCTCTTTGGGAACCGCTTGCGTGGCCCCACACACCTGCGGGCTGCAGGCTTTCCTGTTCTCTTCAGCCTCAAAACCACCCTTTCCCACATGGCGTCACGCCAGGCACAAAAATGGCCATATGTCTGGAGACAGATCCCACGCCCAAAGAGCCAGCAGGGAAAACTATGCCTTGTTCTAAAGATCTTTGGGAACTGCTTGCGTAGCCCCACACACCTGGGGGCTGCAGGCTTTCCTGCTCTCTTCAGCCTCAAAACCACCCTTTCCCACTTGGAGCCGCGCCAGGCCCAAAAATGGCCATATGTCTGGAGACTGGTCCCACGCCCAAAGAGCCAGCAGGGAAAACTATGCCTTGTTCTAAAGCTCTTTGGGAACGGCTTGCGTAGCCCCACACACCTGGGGGCTGCAGGCTTTCCTGCTGCCTTCAGCCTCAAAACCACCCTTTCCCACTTGGCGCCACGCCAGGCAGAAAAATGGCCATATGTCTGGAGGTTGGTCCCACGCCCAAAGAGCCAGCAGGGAAAACTATGCCTTGTTCTAAAGCTCTTTGGGAACCGCTTGCGTAGCCCCACACACCTGGGGGCTGCAGGCTTTCCTGCTGCCTTCAGCCTCAAAACAACCCTTTCCCACTTGGCGCCGCGCCAGGCCCAAAACTGGCCATATGTCTGGAGATTGGTCCCATGCCCAAAGGGCCAGCAGGGAAAACTATGCCTTGTTCTAAAGCTCCTTGGGAACCGCTTGCGTAGCCCCACACACCTGCGGGCTGCAGGCTTTCCTGCTGCCTTCAGCCTCAAAACCACCCTTTCCCACGTGGCGTCACGCCAGGCACAAAAATGGCCATATGTCTGGAGACAGATCCCACGCCCAAAGAGCCAGCAGGGAAAACTATGCCTTGTTCTAAAGCTCTTTGGGAACTGCTTGCGTAGCCCCACAGACCTGCAGGCTGCACGCTTTCCTGCTGCCTTCAGCCTCAAAACCACCCTTTCTAACTTGGCGCCGGGCCAGGCCCAAAAATGGCCATAAGTCTAGAGACTGGTCCCACGCCCAAAGAGCCAGCAGGGAAAACTATGCCTTGTTCTAAAGCTCTTTGGGAACGGCTGGCGTAGCCCCACACACCTGGGGGCTGCAGGCTTTCCTGCTGCCTTCAGCCTCAAAACCACCCTTTTCCACATGGCGTCACGCCAGGCACAAACAAGGCCATATGGCTGGAGACTGGTGCCACGCCCAAAGAGTCAGCAGGGAAAACTATGCCTTGTTCTAAAGCTCTTTGGGAACCGCTTGCGTAGCCCCACACACCTGGGGGCTGCAGGCTTTCCTGCTGCCTTCAGCCTCAAAACCACCCTTTTCCACATGGCGTCACGCCAGGCACAAAAATGGCCATATGGCTGGAGACTGGTGCCACGCCCAAAGAGCCAGCAGGGAAAACTATGCCTTGTTCTAAAGCTCTTTGGGAACCGCTTGCGTAGCCCCACACACCTGGGGGCTGCAGGCTTTCCTGCTCTCTTCAGCCTCAAAAGCACGCTTTCCCACTTGGCGCCGCGCCAGGCCCAAAAATGGCCATATGTCTGGAGGTTGGTCCCACGCCCAAAGAGCCAGCAGGGAAAACTATGCCTTGTTCTAAAGCTCTTTGGGAACCGCTTGCGTAGCCCCACACACCTGGGGGCTGCAGGCTTTCCTGCTGCCTTCAGCCTCAAAACCACCCTTTCCCACTTGGCGCCGCGCCAGGCACAAAAATGGCCATATGGCTGGAGACTGGTGCCACGCCCAAAGAGCCAGCAGGGAAAACTATGCCTTGTTCTAAAGCTCTTTGGGAACCGCTTGCGTAGCCCCACACACCTGGGGGCTGCAGGCTTTCCTGCTGCCTTCAGCCTCAAAAGCACCCTTTCCCACATGGCGTCACACGAGGCACAAAAATGGCCATATGTCTGGAGATTGGTCCCACGCCCAAAGAGCCAGCAGGGAAAACTATGCCTTGTTCTAAAGCTCTTTGGGAACCGCTTGCGTAGCCCCACACACCTGGGGGCTGCAGGCTTTCCTGCTGCCTTCAGCTTCAAAACCACCCTTTTCCACATGGCGTGACGCCAGGCCCAAAAATGGCCCTATGTCTGGAGACTGGTCCCACGCCCAAAGAGCCAGCAGGGAAAACTATGCCTTGTTCTAAAGCTCTTTGGGAACCGCTTGCGTAGCCCCACACACCTGGGGGCTGCAGGCTTTCCTGCTGCCTTCAGCCTCAAAACCACCCTTTCCCACTTGGCGCCACGCCAGGCAGAAAAATGGCCATATGTCTGGAGGTTGGTCCCACGCCCAAAGAGCCAGCAGGGAAAACTATGCCTTGTTCTAAAGCTCTTTGGGAACCGCTTGCGTAGCCCCACACACCTGGGGGCTGCAGGCTTTCCTGCTGCCTTCAGCCTCAAAACAACCCTTTCCCACTTGGCGCCGCGCCAGGCACAAAACTGGCCATATGTCTGGAGATTGGTCCCACGCCCAAAGGGCCAGCAGGGAAAACTATGCCTTGTTCTAAAGCTCCTTGGGAACCGCTTGCGTAGCCCCACACACCTGCGGGCTGCAGGCTTTCCTGCTGCCTTCAGCCTCAAAACCACCCTTTCCCACGTGGCGTCACGCCAGGCACAAAAATGGCCATATGTCTGGAGACAGATCCCACGCCCAAAGAGCCAGCAGGGAAAACTATGCCTTGTTCTAAAGCTCTTTGGGAACCGCTTGCGTAGCCCCACAGACCTGCAGGCTGCACGCTTTCCTGCTGCCTTCAGCCTCAAAACCACCCTTTCTAACTTGGCGCCGGGCCAGGCCCAAAAATGGCCATAAGTCTAGAGACTGGTCCCACGCCCAAAGAGCCAGCAGGGAAAACTATGCCTTGTTCTAAAGCTCTTTGGGAACGGCTTGCGTAGCCCCACACATCTGGGGGCTGCAGGCTTTCCTGCTGCCTTCAGCCTCAAAACCACCCTTTTCCACATGGCGTCACGCCAGGCACAAACATGGCCATATGGCTGGAGACTGGTGCCACGCCCAAAGAGCCAGCAGGGAAAACTATGCCTTGTTCTAAAGCTCTTTGGGAACCGCTTGCGTAGCCCCACACACCTGGGGGCTGCAGGCTTTCCTGCTGCCTTCAGCCTCAAAACCACCCTTTTCCACATGGCGTCACGCCAGGCACAAAAATGGCCATATGGCTGGAGACTGGTGCCACGCCCAAAGAGCCAGCAGGGAAAACTATGCCTTGTTCTAAAGCTCTTTGGGAACCGCTTGCGTAGCCCCACACACCTGGGGGCTGCAGGCTTTCCTGCTCTCTTCAGCCTCAAAAGCACGCTTTCCCACTTGGCGCCGCGCCAGGCCCAAAAATGGCCATATGTCTGGAGGTTGGTCCCACGCCCAAAGAGCCAGCAGGGAAAACTATGCCTTGTTCTAAAGCTCTTTGGGAACCGCTTGCGTAGCCCCACACACCTGGGGGCTGCAGGCTTTCCTGCTGCCTTCAGCCTCAAAACCACCCTTTCCCACTTGGCGCCGCTCCAGGCACAAAAATGGCCATATGGCTGGAGACTGGTGCCACGCCCAAAGAGCCAGCAGGGAAAACTATGCCTTGTTCTAAAGCTCTTTGGGAACCGCTTGCGTAGCCCCACACACCTGGGGGCTGCAGGCTTTCCTGCTGCCTTCAGCCTCAAAAGCACCCTTTCCCACATGGCGTCACACGAGGCACAAAAATGGCCATATGTCTGGAGATTGGTCCCACGCCCAAAGAGCCAGCAGGGAAAACTATGCCTTGTTCTAAAGCTCTTTGGGAACCGCTTGCGTAGCCCCACACACCTGGGGGCTGCAGGCTTTCCTGCTGCCTTCAGCTTCAAAACCACCCTTTTCCACATGGCGTCACGCCAGTCCCAAAAATGGCCGTATGTCTGGAGACTGGTCCCACGCCCAAAGAGCCAGCAGGGAAAACTATGCCTTGTTCTAAAGCTCTTTGGGAACCGCTTGCGTAGCCCCACAGTCCTGCAGGCTGCAGGCTTTCCTGCTGCCTTCAGCCTCAAAACCACCCTTTCCCACTTGGCGCCGCGCCAGGCCCAAAAATGGCCGTATGTCTGGAGACTGGTGCCACGCCCAAAGAGCCAGCAGGGAAAACTATGCCTTGTTCTAAAGCTCTTTGGGAGCCGCTTGCGTAGCCCCACACACCTGGGGGCTGCAGGCTTTCCTGCTGCCTTCAGCCTCAAAAGCACCCTTTCCCACATGGCGTCACACTAGGCACAAAAATAGCCATATGTCTGGAAGTTGGTCCCACGCCCAAAGAGCCAGCAGGGAAAACTATGCCTTGTTCTAAAGCTCTTTGGGAACCGCTTGCGTAGCCCCACACACCTGGGGGCTGCAGGCTTTCCTGCTGCCTTCAGCTTCAAAACCACCCTTTTCCACATGGCGTGACGCCAGGCCCAAAAATGGCCCTATGTCTGGAGACTGGTCCCACGCCCAAAGAGCCAGCAGGGAAAACTATGCCTTGTTCTAAAGCTCTTTGGGAACCGCTTGCGTAGCCCCACACACCTGGGTCTGCAGGCTTTCCTGCTGCCTTCAGCCTCAAAACCACCCTCTCCCACTTGGCGCCGCGCCAGGCACAAAAATGGCCATATGGCTGGAGACTGGTGCCACGCCCAAAGAGCCAGCAGGGAAAACTATGCCTTGTTCTAAAGCTCTTTGGGAACCGCTTGCGTAGCCCCACACACCTGGGGGCTGCAGGCTTTCCTGCTGCCTTCAGCCTCAAAACCACCCTTTCTCACTTGGCGCTGGGCCAGGCCCAAAAATGGCCATATGTCTAGAGACTGGTGCCACGCCCAAAGAGCCAGCAGGGAAAACTATGCCTTGTTCTAAAGCTCTTTGGGAACCGCTTGCGTAGCCCCACAGACCTGCAGGCTGCAGGCTTTCCTGTTGTCTTCAGCCTCAAAACCACCCTTTCCCACTTGGCGCCGCGCCAGGCACAAAAATGGCCGTATGTCTGGAGACTGGTCCCACGCCCAAAGAGCCAGCAGGGAAAACTATGCCTTGTTCTAAAGCTCTTTGGGAACCGCTTGCGTAGCCCCACAGACCTGGGGGCTGCAGGCTTTCCTGCTGCCTTCAGCCTCAAAACCACCCTTTCCCACTTGGCGTCACACCAGGCCCAAAAATGGCCGTATGTCTGGAGACTGGTCCCACGCCCAAAGAGCCAGGAGGGAAAACTATGCCTTGTTCTAAAGCTCTTTGGGAACCGCTTGCGTAGCCCCACACACCTGGGGGCTGCAGGCTTTCCTGCTGCCTTCAGCCTCAAAAGCACCCTTTCCCACATGGCGTCACACGAGGCACAAAAATGGCCATATGTCTGGAGATTGGTCCCACGCCCAAAGAGCCAGCAGGGAAAACTATGCCTTGTTCTAAAGCTCTTTGGGAACCGCTTGCGTAGCCCCACACACCTGGGGGCTGCAGGCTTTCCTGCTGCCTTCAGCCTCAAAACCACCCTTTCCCACATGCCGTCACACCAGGCACAAAAATGGCCATATGTCTGGAAGTTGGTCCCACGCCCAAAGAGCCTGCAGGGAAAACTATGCCTTGTTCTAAAGCTCTTTGGGAACCGCTTGCGTAGACCCACACACCTGGGGGCTGCTGGCTTTCCTGCTGCCTTCAGCCTCAAAACCACCCTTTCCCACTTGGCGCCGCGCCAGGCCCAAAAATGGCCGTATGTCTGGAGACTGGTCCCACGCCCAAAGAGCCAGCAGGGAAAACTATGCCTTGTACTAAAGCTCTTTGGGAACCGCTTGCATAGCCCCACACACCTGGGGGCTGCAGGCTTTCCTACTGCCTTCAGCCTCTAAACCACCCTTTCTCACTTGGCGTCACGCCAGGCCCAAAAATGGCCATATGTCTAGAGACTGGTGCCACGCCCAAAGAGCCAGCAGGGAAAACTATGCCTTGTTCTAAAGCTCTTTGGGAACCGCTTGCGTAGCCCCACAGACCTGCAGGCTGCAGGCTTTCCTGCTGTCTTCAGCCTCAAAACCACCCTTTCCCACTTGGCGCCGCGCCAGGCCCGAAAATGGCCGTATGGCTGGAGACTGGTCCCACGCCCAAAGAGCCAGCAGGGAAAACTATGCCTTGTTCTAAAGCTCTTTGGGAACCGCTTGCGTAGCCCCACACACCTGGGGGCTGCAGGCTTTCCTGCTGCCTTCAGCCTCAAAACCACCCTTTCCCACATGGCGTCACACCAGGCCCAAAAATGGCCGTATGTCTGGAGACTGGTGCCACGCCCAAAGAGCCAGCAGGGAAAACTATGCCTTGTACTAAAGCTCTTTGGGAACCGCTTGCGTAGCCCCACACACCTGGGGGCTGCAGGCTTTCCTGCTCTCTTCAGCCTCAGAAGAACCCTTTCGCACTTGGCGCCGCGCCAGGCACAAAAATGGCCATATGTCTGGAGATTGGTCCCACGCCCAAAGAGCCAGCAGGGAAAACTATGCCTTGTTCTAAAGCTCTTTGGGAACCGCTTGCGTAGCCCCACACACCTGGGGGCTGCAGGCTTTCCTGCTGCCTTCAGCCTCAAAACCACCCTTTCCCACTTGGCGCCGCGCCAGGCACAAAAATGGCCATATGGCTGGAGACTGGTGCCACGCCCAAAGAGCCAGCAGGGAAAACTATGCCTTGTTCTAAAGCTCTTTGGGAACCGCTTGCGTAGCCCCACACACCTGGGGGCTGCAGGCTTTCCTGCTGCCTTCAGCCTCAAAACCACCCTTTCTCACTTGGCGCCGGGCCAGGCCCAAAAATGGCCATATGTCTAGAGACTGGTCCCACGCCCAAAGAGCCAGCAGGGAAAACTATGCCTTGTTCTAAAGCTCTTTGGGAACCGCTTGCGTAGCCCCACACACGTGGGGGCTGCAGGCTTTCCTGCTCTCTTCAGCCTCAGAAGAACCCTTTCGCACTTGGCGCAGCACCAGGCACAAAAATGGACATATGTCTGGAGATTGGTTCCACGCCCAAAGAGCCAGCAGGGAAAACTATGCCTTGTTCTAAAGCTCTTTGGGAACCGCTTGCGTAGCCCCACACACCTGGGGGCTGCAGGCTTTCCTGCTCTCTTCAGCCTCAAAAGCACGTTTTCCCACTTGGCGCCGCGCTAGGCCCAAAAATGGCCATATGTCTGGAGGTTGGTCCCACGCCCAAAGAGCCAGCAGGGAAAACTATGCCTTGTACTAAAGCTCTTTGGGAACGGCTTGCGTAGCCCCACAGACCTGGGGGCTGCAGGCTTTCCTGCTGCCTTCAGCCTCAAAACCACCCTTTCCCACTTGGCGCCGCGCCAGGCACAAAAATGGCCATATGGCTGGAGACTGGTGCCACGCCCAAAGAGCCAGCAGGGAAAACTATGCCTTGTTCTAAAGCTCTTTGGGAACGGCTTGCGTAGCCCCACACACCTGGGGGCTGCAGGGTTTCCTGCTGCCTTCAGCCTCAAAACCACCCTTTCCCACATGGCGTCACACCAGGCACAAAAACGGCCATATGTCTGGAGACTGGTCGCACGCCCAAAGAGCCAGCACGGAAAACTATGCCTTGTTCTAAAGCTCTTTGGGATCCGCTTGCGTAGCCCCACACACCTGGGGGCTGCAGGCTTTCCTGCTGCCTTCAGCCTCAAAACCACCCTTTCCCACATGGCGTCACGCCAGGCAAAAAAATGGCCATATGTCTGGAGACTGGTCCCACGCCCAAAGAGCCAGCAGGGAAAACTATGCCTTGTTCTAAAGCTCTTTGGGAACGGCTTGCGTAGCCCCACACACCTGGGGGCTGCAGGCTTTCCTGCTCTCTTCAGCCTCAGAAGAACCCTTTCGCACTTGGCGCCGCGCCAGGCACAAAAATGGACATATATCTGGAGATTGGTTCCACGCCCAAAGAGCCAGCAGGGAAAACTATGCCTTGTTCTAAAGCTCTTTGGGAACCGCTTGCGTAGCCCCACACACCTGGGGGCTGCAGGCTTTCCTGCTGCCTTCAGCCTCAAAACCACCCTTTCCCACTTGGCGCCGCGCCAGGCACAAAAATGGCCATATGGCTGGAGACTGGTGCCACGCCCAAAGAGCCAGCAGGGAAAACTATGCCTTGTTCTAAAGCTCTTTGGGAACCGCTTGTGTAGCCCCACAGACCTGGGGGCTGCAGGCTTTCCTGCTGCCTTCAGCCTCAAAACCACCCTTTCCCACATGGCGTCACACCAGGCACAAAAATGGCCATATGTCTGGAGGTTGGTCCCACGCCCAAAGAGCCAGCAGGGAAAACTATGCCTTGTTCTAAAGCTCTTTGGGAACCGCTTGCGTAGCCCCACACACCTGGGGGCTGCAGGCTTTCCTGCTCTCTTCAGCCTCAGAAGAACCCTTTCGCACTTGGCGCCGCGCCAGGCCCAAAAATGGCCATATGTCTGGGGACTGGTTCCACGCCCAAAGAGCCAGCAGGGAAAACTATGCCTTGTTCTAAAGCTCTTTGGGAACCGCTTGCGTAGCCCCACACACCTGGGGGCTGCAGGCTTTCCTGCTGCCTTCAGCCTCAAAACCACCCTTTCCCACTTGGCGCCGCGCCAGGCCCAAAAATGGCCATAAGTCTAGAGACTGGTCCCACGCCCAAAGAGCCAGCAGGGAAAACTATGCCTTGTTCTAAATCTCTTTGGGAACCGCTTGCGTAGCCCCACACACCTGGGGGCTGCAGGCTTTCCTGCTGCCTTCAGCCTCAAAACCACCCTTTCCCACTTGGCGCCGCGCCAGGCACAAAAATGGCCATATGGCTGGAGACTGGTGCCACGCCCAAAGAGCCAGCAGGGAAAACTATGCCTTGTTCTAAAGCTCTTTGGGAACCGCTTGCGTAGCCCCACACACCTGGGGGCTGCAGGCTTTCCTGCTCTCTTCAGCCTCAGAAGAACCCTTTCGCACTTGGCGCAGCGCCAGGCACAAAAATGGACATATGTCTGGAGATTGGTTCCACGCCCAAAGAGCCAGCAGGGAAAACTATGCCTTGTTCTAAAGCTCTTTAGGAACCGCTTGCGCAGCCCCACACACCTGGGGGCTGCAGGCTTTCCTGCTGCCTTCAGCCTCAAAACCACCCTTTCCCACTTGGCGCCGCGCCAGGCACAAAAATGGCTATATGGCTGGAGACTGGTGCCACGCCCAAAGAGCCAGCAGGGAAAACTATGCCTTGTTCTAAAGCTCTTTGGGAACCGCTTGCGTAGCCCCACACACCTGGGGGCTGCAGGCTTTCCTGCTGCCTTCAGCCTCAAAACCACCCTTTCCCACTTGGCGTCACACCAGGCACAAAAATGGCCATATGTCTGGAGATTGGTCCCACGCCCAAAGAGCCAGCAGGGAAAACTATGCCTTGTTCTAAAGCTCTTTGGGAACCGCTTGCGTAGCCCCACACACCTGGGGGCTGCAGGCTTTCCTGCTCTCTTCAGCCTCAAAAGCACGTTTTCCCACTTGGCGCCGCGCTAGGCCCAAAAATGGCCATATGTCTGGAGATTGGTCCCACGCCCAAAGAGCCAGCAGGGAAAACTATGCCTTGTACTAAAGCTCTTTGGGAACGGCTTGCGTAGCCCCACAGACCTGGGGGCTGCAGGCTTTCCTGCTGCCTTCAGCCTCAAAACCACCCTTTCCCACTTGGCGCCGCGCCAGGCACAAAAATGGCCATATGGCTGGAGACTGGTGCCACGCCCAAAGAGCCAGCAGGGAAAACTATGCCTTGTTCTAAAGCTCTTTGGGAACGGCTTGCGTAGCCCCACACACCTGGGGGCTGCAGGGTTTCCTGCTGCCTTCAGCCTCAAAACCACCCTTTCCCACATGGCGTCACACCAGGCACAAAAACGGCCATATGTCTGGAGACTGGTCGCACGCCCAAAGAGCCAGCACGGAAAACTATGCCTTGTTCTAAAGCTCTTTGGGATCCGCTTGCGTAGCCCCACAGACCTGGGGGCTGCAGGCTTTCCTGCTGCCTTCAGCCTCAAAACCACCCTTTCCCACATGGCGTCACGCCAGGCAAAAAAATGGCCATATGTCTGGAGGTTGGTCCCACGCCCAAAGAGCCAGCAGGGAAAACTATGCCTTGTTCTAAAGCTCTTTGGGAACCGCTTGCGTAGCCCCACACACCTGCGGGCTGCAGGCTTTCCTGCTGCCTTCAGCCTCAAAACCACCCTTTCCCACTTGGCGCCGCGCCAGGCACAAAAATGGCTATATGGCTGGAGACTGGTGCCACGCCCAAAGAGCCAGCAGGGAAAACTATGCCTTGTTCTAAAGCTCTTTGGGAACCGCTTGCGTAGCCCCACACACCTGGGGGCTGCAGGCTTTCCTGCTGCCTTCAGCCTCAAAACCACCCTTTCCCACTTGGCGTCACACCAGGCACAAAAATGGCCATATGTCTGGAGATTGGTCCCACGCCCAAAGAGCCAGCAGGGAAAACTATGCCTTGTTCTAAAGCTCTTTGGGAACCGCTTGCGTAGCCCCACACACCTGGGGGCTGCAGGCTTTCCTGCTCTCTTCAGCCTCAAAAGCACGTTTTCCCACTTGGCGCCGCGCTAGGCCCAAAAATGGCCATATGTCTGGAGATTGGTCCCACGCCCAAAGAGCCAGCAGGGAAAACTATGCCTTGTACTAAAGCTCTTTGGGAACGGCTTGCGTAGCCCCACAGACCTGGGGGCTGCAGGCTTTCCTGCTGCCTTCAGCCTCAAAACCACCCTTTCCCACTTGGCGCCGCGCCAGGCACAAAAATGGCCATATGGCTGGAGACTGGTGCCACGCCCAAAGAGCCAGCAGGGAAAACTATGCCTTGTTCTAAAGCTCTTTGGGAACGGCTTGCGTAGCCCCACACACCTGGGGGCTGCAGGGTTTCCTGCTGCCTTCAGCCTCAAAACCACCCTTTCCCACATGGCGTCACACCAGGCACAAAAACGGCCATATGTCTGGAGACTGGTCGCACGCCCAAAGAGCCAGCACGGAAAACTATGCCTTGTTCTAAAGCTCTTTGGGATCCGCTTGCGTAGCCCCACAGACCTGGGGGCTGCAGGCTTTCCTGCTGCCTTCAGCCTCAAAACCACCCTTTCCCACATGGCGTCACGCCAGGCAAAAAAATGGCCATATGTCTGGAGGTTGGTCCCACGCCCAAAGAGCCAGCAGGGAAAACTATGCCTTGTTCTAAAGCTCTTTGGGAACCGCTTGCGTAGCCCCACACACCTGCGGGCTGCAGGCTTTCCTGCTGCCTTCAGCCTCAAAACCACCCTTTCCCACTTGGCGCCGCGCCAGGCACAAAAATGGCCATATGGCTGGAGACTGGTGCCACGCCCAAAGAGCCAGCAGGGAAAACTATGCCTTGTTCTAAAGCTCTTTGGGAACGGCTTGTGTAGCCCCACACACCTGGGGGCTGCAGGCTTTCCTGCTGCCTTCAGCCTCAAAACCACCCTTTCCCACATGGCGTCACACCAGGCACAAAAATGGCCATATGTCTATAGGTTGGTCCCACGCCCAAAGAGCCAGCAGGGAAAACTATGCCTTGTTCTAAAGCTCTTTGGGAACCGCTTGCGTAGCCCCACACACCTGGGGGCTGCAGGCTTTCCTGCTGCCTTCAGCCTCAAAACCACCCTTTCCCACTAGGCGCCGCGCCAGGCCCAAAAATGGCCGTATGTCTGGAGACTGGTCCCACGCCCAAAGAGCCAGCAGGGAAAACTATGCCTTGTTCTAAATCTCTTTGGGAACCGCTTGCGTAGCCCCACACACCTGGGGGCTGCAGGCTTTCCTGCTGCCTTCAGCCTCAAAACCACCCTTTCCCACTTGGCGCCGCGCCAGGCACAAAAATGGCCATATGGCTGGAGACTGGTGCCACGCCCAAAGAGCCAGCAGGGAAAACTATGCCTTGTTCTAAAGCTCTTTGGGAACCGCTTGCGTAGCCCCACACACGTGGGGGCTGCAGGCTTTCCTGCTCTCTTCAGCCTCAGAAGAACCCTTTCGCACTTGGCGCAGCGCCAGGCACAAAAATGGACATATGTCTGGAGATTGGTTCCACGCCCAAAGAGCCAGCAGGGAAAACTATGCCTTGTTCTAAAGCTCTTTGGGAACCGCTTGCGTAGCCCCACACACCTGGGGGCTGCAGGCTTTCCTGCTGCCTTCAGCCTCAAAACCACCCTTTCCCACTTGGCGCCGCGCCAGGCACAAAAATGGCCATATGGCTGGAGACTGGTCCCACGCCCAAAGAGCCAGCAGGGAAAACTATGCCTTGTTCTAAAGCTCTTTGGGAACCGCTTGCGTAGCCCCACACACCTGGGGGCTGCAGGCTTTCCTGCTGCCTTCAGCCTCAAAACCACCCTTTCCCACTTGGCGCCGCGCCAGGCACAAAAATGGCTATATGGCTGGAGACTGGTGCCACGCCCAAAGAGCCAGCAGGGAAAACTATGCCTTGTTCTAAAGCTCTTTGGGAACCGCTTGCGTAGCCCCACACACCTGGGGGCTGCAGGCTTTCCTGCTGCCTTCAGCCTCAAAACCACCCTTTCCCACTTGGCGTCACACCAGGCACAAAAATGGCCATATGTCTGGAGACTGGTCGCACGTCCAAAGAGCCAGCACGGAAAACTATGCCTTGTTCTAAAGCTCTTTTGGAACCGCTTGCGTAGCCCCACACACCTGGGGGCTGCAGGCTTTCCTGCTGCCTTCAGCCTCAAAACCACCCTTTCCCACTAGGCGCCGCGCCAGGCCCAAAAATGGCCGTATGTCTGGAGACTGGTCCCACGCCCAAAGAGCCAGCAGGGAAAACTATGCCTTGTTCTAAATCTCTTTGGGAACCGCTTGCGTAGCCCCACACACCTGGGGGCTGCAGGCTTTCCTGCTCTCTTCAGCCTCAAAAGCACGTTTTCCCACTTGGCGCCGCGCCAGGCACAAAAATGGCCATATGGCTGGAGACTGGTGCCACGCCCAAAGAGCCAGCAGGGAAAACTATGCCTTGTTCTAAAGCTCTTTGGGAACCGCTTGCGTAGCCCCACACACGTGGGGGCTGCAGGCTTTCCTGCTCTCTTCAGCCTCAGAAGAACCCTTTCGCACTTGGCGCAGCGCCAGGCACAAAAATGGACATATGTCTGGAGATTGGTTCCACGCCCAAAGAGCCAGCAGGGAAAACTATGCCTTGTTCTAAAGCTCTTTGGGAACCGCTTGCGCAGCCCCACACACCTGGGGGCTGCAGGCTTTCCTGCTGCCTTCAGCCTCAAAACCACCCTTTCCCACTTGGCGCCGCGCCAGGCACAAAAATGGCCATATGGCTGGAGACTGGTCCCACGCCCAAAGAGCCAGCAGGGAAAACTATGCCTTGTTCTAAAGCTCTTTGGGAACCGCTTGCGTAGCCCCACACACCTGGGGGCTGCAGGCTTTCCTGCTGCCTTCAGCCTCAAAACCACCCTTTCCCACTTGGCGCCGCGCCAGGCACAAAAATGGCTATATGGCTGGAGACTGGTGCCACGCCCAAAGAGCCAGCAGGGAAAACTATGCCTTGTTCTAAAGCTCTTTGGGAACCGCTTGCGTAGCCCCACACACCTGGGGGCTGCAGGCTTTCCTGCTGCCTTCAGCCTCAAAACCACCCTTTCCCACTTGGCGTCACACCAGGCACAAAAATGGCCATATGTCTGGAGATTGGTCCCACGCCCAAAGAGCCAGCAGGGAAAACTATGCCTTGTTCTAAAGCTCTTTGGGAACCGCTTGCGTAGCCCCACACACCTGGGGGCTGCAGGCTTTCCTGCTCTCTTCAGCCTCAAAAGCACGTTTTCCCACTTGGCGCCGCGCTAGGCCCAAAAATGGCCATATGTCTGGAGACTGGTCCCACGCCCAAAGAGCCAGCAGGGAAAACTATGCCTTGTACTAAAGCTCTTTGGGAACGGCTTGCGTAGCCCCACACACCTGGGGGCTGCAGGCTTTCCTGCTGCCTTCAGCCTCAAAACCACCCTTTCCCACTTGGCGCCGCGCCAGGCACAAAAATGGCCATATGGCTGGAGACTGGTGCCACGCCCAAGGAGCCAGCAGGGAAAACTATGCCTTGTTCTAAAGCTCTTTGGGAACCGCTTGCGTAGCCCCACACACCTGGGGGCTGCAGGCTTTCCTGCTCTCTTCAGCCTCAAAACCACCCTTTCCCACATGGCGTCACACCAGGCACAAAAACGGCCATATGTCTGGAGACTGGTCGCACGTCCAAAGAGCCAGCACGGAAAACTATGCCTTGTTCTAAAGCTCTTTGGGAACCGCTTGCGTAGCCCCACACACCTGGGGGCTGCAGGCTTTCCTGCTGCCTTCAGCCTCAAAACCACCCTTTCCCACTAGGCGCCGCGCCAGGCCCAAAAATGGCCGTATGTCTGGAGACTGGTCCCACGCCCAAAGAGCCAGCAGGGAAAACTATGCCTTGTTCTAAATCTCTTTGGGAACCGCTTGCGTAGCCCCACACACCTGGGGGCTGCAGGCTTTCCTGCTGCCTTCAGCCTCAAAACCACCCTTTCCCACTTGGCGCCGCGCCAGGCACAAAAATGGCCATATGGCTGGAGACTGGTGCCACGCCCAAAGAGCCAGCAGGGAAAACTATGCCTTGTTCTAAAGCTCTTTGGGAACCGCTTGCGTAGCCCCACACACGTGGGGGCTGCAGGCTTTCCTGCTCTCTTCAGCCTCAGAAGAACCCTTTCGCACTTGGCGCAGCGCCAGGCACAAAAATGGACATATGTCTGGAGATTGGTTCCACGCCCAAAGAGCCAGCAGGGAAAACTATGCCTTGTTCTAAAGCTCTTTGGGAACCGCTTGCGCAGCCCCACACACCTGGGGGCTGCAGGCTTTCCTGCTGCCTTCAGCCTCAAAACCACCCTTTCCCACTTGGCGCCGCGCCAGGCACAAAAATGGCCATATGGCTGGAGACTGGTCCCACGCCCAAAGAGCCAGCAGGGAAAACTATGCCTTGTTCTAAAGCTCTTTGGGAACCGCTTGCGTAGCCCCACACACCTGGGGGCTGCAGGCTTTCCTGCTGCCTTCAGCCTCAAAACCACCCTTTCCCACTTGGCGCCGCGCCAGGCACAAAAATGGCTATATGGCTGGAGACTGGTGCCACGCCCAAAGAGCCAGCAGGGAAAACTATGCCTTGTTCTAAAGCTCTTTGGGAACCGCTTGCGTAGCCCCACACACCTGGGGGCTGCAGGCTTTCCTGCTGCCTTCAGCCTCAAAACCACCCTTTCCCACTTGGCGTCACACCAGGCACAAAAATGGCCATATGTCTGGAGATTGGTCCCACGCCCAAAGAGCCAGCAGGGAAAACTATGCCTTGTTCTAAAGCTCTTTGGGAACGGCTTGCGTAGCCCCACAGACCTGGGGGCTGCAGGCTTTCCTGCTCTCTTCAGCCTCAAAAGCACGTTTTCCCACTTGGCGCCGCGCTAGGCCCAAAAATGGCCATATGTCTGGAGACTGGTCCCACGCCCAAAGAGCCAGCAGGGAAAACTATGCCTTGTACTAAAGCTCTTTGGGAACGGCTTGCGTAGCCCCACAGACCTGGGGGCTGCAGGCTTTCCTGCTGCCTTCAGCCTCAAAACCACCCTTTCCCACTTGGCGCCGCGCCAGGCACAAAAATGGCCATATGGCTGGAGACTGGTCCCACGCCCAAAGAGCCAGCAGGGAAAACTATGCCTTGTTCTAAAGCTCTTTGGGAACGGCTTGCGTAGCCCCACACACCTGGGGGCTGCAGGGTTTCCTGCTGCCTTCAGCCTCAAAACCACCCTTTCCCACATGGCGTCACACCAGGCATAAAAACGGCCATATGTCTGGAGACTGGTCCCACGTCCAAAGAGCCAGCACGGAAAACTATGCCTTGTTCTAAAGCTCTTTGGGATCCGCTTGCGTAGCCCCACACACCTGGGGGCTGCAGGCTTTCCTGCTGCCTTCAGCCTCAAAAGCACCCTTTCCCACATGGCGTCACGCCAGGCAAAAAAATGGCCATATGTCTGGAGGTTGGTCCCACGCCCAAAGAGCCAGCAGGGAAAACTATGCCTTGTTCTAAAGCTCTTTGGGAACCGCTTGCGTAGCCCCACACACCTGGGGGCTGCAGGCTTTCCTGCTCTCTTCAGCCTCAGAAGAACCCTTTCGCACTTGGCGCCGCGCCAGGCACAAAAATGGACATATATCTGGAGATTGGTTCCACGCCCAAAGAGCCAGCAGGGAAAACTATGCCTTGTTCTAAAGCTCTTTGGGAACCGCTTGCGTAGCCCGACACACCTGGGGGCTGCAGGCTTTCCTGCTGCCTTCAGCCTCAAAACCACCCTTTCCCACTTGGCGCCGCGCCAGGCACAAAAATGGCCATATGGCTGGAGACTGGTGCCACGCCCAAAGAGCCAGCAGGGAAAACTATGCCTTGTTCTAAAGCTCTTTGGGAACCGCTTGCGTAGCCCCACACACCTGGGGGCTGCAGGCTTTCCTGCTCTCTTCAGCCTCAAAACCACCCTTTCCCACATGGCGTCACACCAGGCACAAAAACGGCCATATGTCTGGAGACTGGTCGCACGTCCAAAGAGCCAGCACGGAAAACTATGCCTTGTTCTAAAGCTCTTTGGGAACCGCTTGCGTAGCCCCACACACCTGGGGGCTGCAGGCTTTCCTGCTGCCTTCAGCCTCAAAACCACCCTTTCCCACTAGGCGCCGCGCCAGGCCCAAAAATGGCCGTATGTCTGGAGACTGGTCCCACGCCCAAAGAGCCAGCAGGGAAAACTATGCCTTGTTCTAAATCTCTTTGGGAACCGCTTGCGTAGCCCCACACACCTGGGGGCTGCAGGCTTTCCTGCTGCCTTCAGCCTCAAAACCACCCTTTCCCACTTGGCGCCGCGCCAGGCACAAAAATGGCCATATGGCTGGAGACTGGTGCCACGCCCAAAGAGCCAGCAGGGAAAACTATGCCTTGTTCTAAAGCTCTTTGGGAACCGCTTGCGTAGCCCCACACACCTGGGGGCTGCAGGCTTTCCTGCTCTCTTCAGCCTCAGAAGAACCCTTTCGCACTTGGCGCAGCGCCAGGCACAAAAATGGACATATGTCTGGAGATTGGTTCCACGCCCAAAGAGCCAGCAGGGAAAACTATGCCTTGTTCTAAAGCTCTTTGGGAACCGCTTGCGCAGCCCCACACACCTGGGGGCTGCAGGCTTTCCTGCTGCCTTCAGCCTCAAAACCACCCTTTCCCACTTGGCGCCGCGCCAGGCACAAAAATGGCCATATGGCTGGAGACTGGTCCCACGCCCAAAGAGCCAGCAGGGAAAACTATGCCTTGTTCTAAAGCTCTTTGGGAACCGCTTGCGTAGCCCCACACACCTGGGGGCTGCAGGCTTTCCTGCTGCCTTCAGCCTCAAAACCACCCTTTCCCACTTGGCGCCGCGCCAGGCACAAAAATGGCTATATGGCTGGAGACTGGTGCCACGCCCAAAGAGCCAGCAGGGAAAACTATGCCTTGTTCTAAAGCTCTTTGGGAACCGCTTGCGTAGCCCCACACACCTGGGGGCTGCAGGCTTTCCTGCTGCCTTCAGCCTCAAAACCACCCTTTCCCACTTGGCGTCACACCAGGCACAAAAATGGCCATATGTCTGGAGATTGGTCCCACGCCCAAAGAGCCAGCAGGGAAAACTATGCCTTGTTCTAAAGCTCTTTGGGAACCGCTTGCGTAGCCCCACACACCTGGGGGCTGCAGGCTTTCCTGCTCTCTTCAGCCTCAAAAGCACGTTTTCCCACTTGGCGCCGCGCTAGGCCCAAAAATGGCCATATGTCTGGAGACTGGTCCCACGCCCAAAGAGCCAGCAGGGAAAACTATGCCTTGTACTAAAGCTCTTTGGGAACGGCTTGCGTAGCCCCACAGACCTGGGGGCTGCAGGCTTTCCTGCTGCCTTCAGCCTCAAAACCACCCTTTCCCACTTGGCGCCGCGCCAGGCACAAAAATGGCCATATGGCTGGAGACTGGTCCCACGCCCAAAGAGCCAGCAGGGAAAACTATGCCTTGTTCTAAAGCTCTTTGGGAACGGCTTGCGTAGCCCCACACACCTGGGGGCTGCAGGGTTTCCTGCTGCCTTCAGCCTCAAAACCACCCTTTCCCACATGGCGTCACACCAGGCACAAAAACGGCCATATGTCTGGAGACTGGTCCCACGTCCAAAGAGCCAGCACGGAAAACTATGCCTTGTTCTAAAGCTCTTTGGGATCCGCTTGCGTAGCCCCACACACCTGGGGGCTGCAGGCTTTCCTGCTGCCTTCAGCCTCAAAAGCACCCTTTCCCACATGGCGTCACGCCAGGCAAAAAAATGGCCATATGTCTGGAGGTTGGTCCCACGCCCAAAGAGCCAGCAGGGAAAACTATGCCTTGTTCTAAAGCTCTTTGGGAACCGCTTGCGTAGCCCCACACACCTGGGGGCTGCAGGCTTTCCTGCTCTCTTCAGCCTCAGAAGAACCCTTTCGCACTTGGCGCCGCGCCAGGCACAAAAATGGACATATATCTGGAGATTGGTTCCACGCCCAAAGAGCCAGCAGGGAAAACTATGCCTTGTTCTAAAGCTCTTTGGGAACCGCTTGCGTAGCCCGACACACCTGGGGGCTGCAGGCTTTCCTGCTGCCTTCAGCCTCAAAACCACCCTTTCCCACTTGGCGCCGCGCCAGGCACAAAAATGGCCATATGGCTGGAGACTGGTGCCACGCCCAAAGAGCCAGCAGGGAAAACTATGCCTTGTTCTAAAGCTCTTTGGGAACCGCTTGTGTAGCCCCACACACCTGGGGGCTGCAGGCTTTCCTGCTGCCTTCAGCCTCAAAACCACCCTTTCCCACATGGCGTCACACCAGGCACAAAAATGGCCATATGTCTGGAGGTTGGTCCCACGCCCAAAGAGCCAGCAGGGAAAATTATGCCTTGTTCTAAAGCTCTTTGGGAACGGCTTGCGTAGCCCCACACACCTGGGGGCTGCAGGCTTTCCGGCTCTCTTCAGCCTCAGAAGAACCCTTTCGCACTTGGCGCCGCGCCAGGCACAAAAATGGCCATATGTCTGGGGATTGGTCCCACACCCAAAGAGCCAGCAGGGAAAACTATGCCTTGTTCTAAAGCTCTTTGGGAACCGCTTGCGTAGCCCCACACACCTGGGGGCTGCAGGCTTTCCTGCTGCCTTCAGCCTCAAAACCACCCTTTTCCACATGGCGTCACGCCAGGCACAAAAATGGACATATATCTGGAGATTGGTTCCACGCCCAAAGAGCCAGCAGGGAAAACTATGCCTTGTTCTAAAGCTCTTTGGGAACCGCTTGCGTAGCCCCACAGACCTGCAGGCTGCAGGCTTTCCTGCTCTCTTCAGCCTCAAAACCACCCTTTCCCACTTGGCCCCGCGCCAGGCACAAAAATGGCCATATGGCTGGAGACTGGTGCCACGCCCAAAGAGCCAGCAGGGAAAACTATGCCTTGTTCTAAAGCTCTTTGGGAACCGCTTGCGTAGCCCCACAGACCTGCAGGCTGCAGGCTTTCCTGCTCTCTTCAGCCTCAGAAGAACCCTTTCGCACTTGGCGCCGCGCCAGGCACAAAAATGGCCATATGTCTGGGGATTTGTTCCACGCCCAAAGAGCCAGCAGGGAAAACTATGCCTTGTTCTAAAGCTCTTTGGGAACCGCTTGCGTAGCCCCACACACCTGGGGGCTGCAGGCTTTCCTGCTGCCTTCAGCCTCAAAACCACCCTTTTCCACATGGCGTCACACGAGGCACAAAAATGGCCATATGTCTGGAGGTTGGTCCCACGCCCAAAGAGCCAGCAGGGAAAACTATGCCTTGTTCTAAAGCTCTTTGGGAACCGCTTGCGTAGCCCCACACACCTGGGGGCTGCAGGCTTTCCTGCTGCCTTCAGCCTCAAAACCACCCTTTCCCACTTGGCGCCGCGCCAGGCCCAAAAATGGCCATATGTCTGGAGACTGGTGCCACGCCCAAAGAGCCAGCAGGGAAAACTATGCCTTGTTCTAAAGCTCTTTGGGAACCGCTTGCGTAGCCCCACACACCTGGGGGCTGCAGGCTTTCCTGCTGCCTTCAGCCTCAAAACCACCCTTCCCCACATGGCGCCAAGCCAGGCAGAAAAATGGCCATATGTCTGGAGACTGGTCCCTTTCCCAAAGACCCATCAGGGAAAACTATGCCTTGTTCTAAAGCTCTTTGGGAACGGCTTGCGTAGCCCCACACACCTGGGGGCTGCAGGCTTTCCTGCTGCCTTCAGCCTCAGAAGAACCCTTTCGCACTTGGCGCCGGGCCAGGCACAAAAATGGAC
This sequence comes from Chroicocephalus ridibundus, assembly GCF_963924245.1. Classification (NCBI taxonomy): domain Eukaryota; kingdom Metazoa; phylum Chordata; class Aves; order Charadriiformes; family Laridae; genus Chroicocephalus; species Chroicocephalus ridibundus. The sequence goes on from NW_026961681.1 coordinate 372,026, forward strand.
ATATGTCTGGAGACTGGTGCCACGCCCAAAGAGCCAGCAGGGAAAACTATGCCTTGTTCTAAAGCTCTTTTGGAACCGCTTGCGTAGCCCCACACACCTGGGGGCTGCAGGCTTTCCTGCTCTCTTCAGCCTCAGAAGAACCCTTTCGCACTTGGCGCCGGGCCAGGCACAAAAATGGCCATATGTCCGGGGATTTGTTCCACGCCCAAAGAGCCAGCAGGGAAAACTATGCCTTGTTCTAAAGCTCTTTGGGAACCTCTTGCGTAGCCCCACACACCTGGGGGCTGCAGGCTTTCCTGCTGCCTTCAGCCTCAAAACCACCCTTTTCCACATGGCGTGACGCCAGGCACAAAAATGGCCATATGTCTGGAGATTGGTCCCACGCCCAAAGAGCCAGCAGGGAAAACTATGCCTTGTTCTAAAGCTCTTTGGGAACCTCTTGCGTAGCCCCACACACCTGGGGGCTGCAGGCTTTCCTGCTGCCTTCAGCCTCAAAACCACCCTTTCCCACTTGGCGCCGCGCCAGGACCAAAAATGGCCATATGTCTGGAGACTGGTCCCACGCCCAAAGAGCCAGCAGGGAAAACTATGCCTTGTTCTAAAGCTCTTTGGGAAAAGCTTGCGTAGCCCCACACACCTGGGGGCTGCAGGCTTTCCTGCTGCCTTCAGCCTCAAAACCACCCTTTCCCACATGGCGCCGCTCCAGGCACAAAAATGGCTATATGTCTGGAGACTGGTCCCACGCCCAAAGAGCCAGCAGGGAAAACTATGCCTTGTACTAAAGCTCTTTGGGAACGGCTTGCCTAGCCCCACAGACCTGGAGGCTGCAGGCTTTCCTGCTGCCTTCAGCCTCAAAACCACCCTTTCCCACTTGGCGCCGCGCCAGGCACAAAAATGGCCATATGGCTGGAGACTGGTCGCACGCCCAAAGAGCCAGCACGGAAAACTATGCCTTGTTCTAAAGCTCTTTGGGAACCGCTTGCGTAGCCCCACACACCTGGGGGCTGCAGGCTTTCCTGCTGCCTTCAGCCTCCAAACCACCCTTTTCCACATGGCGTCACGCCAGGCAAAAAAATGGCCATATGTCTGGAGGTTGGTCCCACACCCAAAGAGCCAGCAGGGAAAACTATGCCTTGTTCTAAAGCTCTTTGGGAACCGCTTGCGTAGCCCCACACACCTGGGGGCTGCAGGCTTTCCTGCTCTCTTCAGCCTCAGAAGAACCCTTTCGCACTTGGCGCCGCGCCAGGCACAAAAATGGACATATATCTGGAGATTGGTCCCACGCCCAAAGAGCCAGCAGGGAAAACTAAGCCTTGTTCTAAAGCTCTTTGGGAACCGCTTGCGTAGCCCCACACACCTGGGGGCTGCAGGCTTTCCTGCTGCCTTCAGCCTCAAAACCACCCTTTCCCACTTGGCGCCGCGCCAGGCACAAAAATGGCCATATGGCTGGAGACTGGTGCCACGCCCAAAGAGCCAGCAGGGAAAACTATGCCTTGTTCTAAAGCTCTTTGGGAACCGCTTGTGTAGCCCCACACACCTGGGGGCTGCAGGCTTTCCTGCTGCCTTCAGCCTCAAAACCACCCTTTCCCACTTGGCGCCGCGCCAGGACCAAAAATGGCCATATGTCTGGAGGTTGGTCCCACGCCCAAAGAGCCAGCAGGGAAAATTATGCCTTGTTGTAAAGCTCTTTGGGAACCGCTTGCGTAGCCCCACACACGTGGGGGCTGCAGGCTTTCCTGCTCTCTTCAGCCTCAGAAGAACCCTTTCGCACTTGGCGCCGCGCCAGGCACAAAAATGGCCATATGTCTGGGGATTGGTCCCACACCCAAAGAGCCAGCAGGGAAAACTATGCCTTGTTCTAAAGCTCTTTGGGAACCGCTTGCGTAGCCCCACACACCTGGGGGCTGCAGGCTTTCCTGCTGCCTTCAGCCTCAAAACCACCCTTTTCCACATGGCGTCACGCCAGGCACAAAAATGGACATATATCTGGAGATTGGTTCCACGCCCAAAGAGCCAGCAGGGAAAACTATGCCTTGTTCTAAAGCTCTTTGGGAACCGCTTGCGTAGCCCCACACACCTGGGGGCTGCAGGCTTTCCTGCTGCCTTCAGCCTCAAAACCACCCTTTCCCACTTGGCCCCGCGCCAGGCACAAAAATGGCCATATGGCTGGAGACTGGTGCCACGCCCAAAGAGCCAGCAGGGAAAACTATGCCTTGTTCTAAAGCTCTTTGGGAACCGCTTGCGTAGCCCCACAGACCTGCAGGCTGCAGGCTTTCCTGCTCTCTTCAGCCTCAGAAGAACCCTTTCGCACTTGGCGCCGCGCCAGGCACAAAAATGGCCATATGTCTGGGGATTTGTTCCACGCCCAAAGAGCCAGCAGGGAAAACTATGCCTTGTTCTAAAGCTCTTTGGGAACCGCTTGCGTAGCCCCACACACCTGGGGGCTGCAGGCTTTCCTGCTGCCTTCAGCCTCAAAACCACCCTTTTCCACATGGCGTGACGCCAGGCACAAAAATGGCCATATGTCTGGAGATTGGTCCCACGCCCAAAGAGCCAGCAGGGAAAACTATGCCTTGTTCTAAAGCTCTTTGGGAACCTCTTGCGTAGCCCCACACACCTGGGGGCTGCAGGCTTTCCTGCTGCCTTCAGCCTCAAAACCACCCTTTCCCACTTGGCGCCGCGCCAGGACCAAAAATGGCCATATGTCTGGAGACTGGTCCCACGCCCAAAGAGCCAGCAGGGAAAACTATGCCTTGTTCTAAAGCTCTTTGGGAACCGCTTGCGTAGCCCCACACACCTGGGGGCTGCAGGCTTTCCTGCTGCCTTCAGCCTCAAAACCACCCTTTCCCACATGGCGCCGCTCCAGGCACAAAAATGGCTATATGGCTGGAGACTGGTGCCACGCCCAAAGAGCCAGCAGGGAAAACTATGCCTTGTTCTAAAGCTCTTTGGGAACCGCTTGCGTAGCCCCACACACCTGGGGGCTGCAGGCTTTCCTGCCCTCTTCAGCCTCAAATGCACGCTTTCCCACTTGGCGCCGCGCTAGGCCGAAAAATGGCCATATGTCTGGAGATTGGTCCCACGCCCAAAGAGCCAGCAGGGAAAACTATGCCTTGTTCTAAAGCTCTTTGGGAACCGCTTGCGTAGCCCCACACACCTGGGGGCTGCAGGCTTTCCTGCTGTCTTCAGCCTCAAAACCACCCTTTCCCACTTGGCGCCGCGCCAGGCACAAAAATGGCCGTATGTCTGGAGACTGGTCCCACGCCCAAAGAGCCAGCAGGGAAAACTATGCCTTGTACTAAAGCTCTTTGGGAACCGCTTGCGTAGCCCCACACACCTGCGGGCTGCAGGCTTTCCTGCTGCCTTCAGCCTCAAAAGAACCCTTTCCCACTTGGCGCCGCGCCAGGCCCAAAAATGGCCGTATGTCTGGAGACTGGTCCCACGCCCAAAGAGCCAGCAGGGAAAACTATGCCTTGTTCTAAAGCTCTTTGGGATCCGCTTGCGTAGCCCCACACACCTGGGGGCTGCAGGCTTTCCTGCTGCCTTCAGCCTCAAAACCACCCTTTTCCACATGGCGTCACGCCAGGCAAAAAAATGGCCATATGTCTGGAGGTTGGTCCCACGCCCAAAGAGCCAGCAGGGAAAACTATGCCTTGTTCTAAAGCTCTTTGGGAACCGCTTGCGTAGCCCCACACACCTGGGGGCTGCAGGCTTTCCTGCTCTCTTCAGCCTCAGAAGAACCCTTTCGCACTTGGCGCCGCGCCAGGCACAAAAATGGCCATATGGCTGGGGATTTGTTCCACGCCCAAAGAGCCAGCAGGGAAAACTATGCCTTGTTCTAAAGCTCTTTGGGAACCGCTTGCGTAGCCCCACACACCTGGGGGCTGCAGGCTTTCCTGCTGCCTTCAGCCTCAAAACCACCCTTTTCCACATGGCGTCACGCCAGGCACAAAAACGGCCATATGTCTGGAGATGGGTCCCACGCCCAAAGAGCCAGCAGGGAAAACTATGCCTTGTTCTAAAGCTCTTTGGGAACCTCTTGCGTAGCCCCACACACCTGGGGGCTGCAGGCTTTCCTGCTGCCTTCAGCCTCAAAACCACCCTTTCCCACTTGGCGCCGCGCCAGGACCAAAACTGGCCATATGTCTGGAGACTGGTCCCACGCCCAAAGAGCCAGCAGGATAAAGTATGCCTTGTTCTGAAGCTCTTTGGGAACCGCTTGCGTAGCCCCACACACCTGGGGGCTGCAGGCTTTCCTGCTCTCTTCAGCCTCAAAACCACCCTTCCGCACATGGCGCCAAGGCAGGCACAAAAATGGCCATATGTCTGGAGACTGGTCCCTTTCCCAAAGACCCATCAGGGAAAACTATGCCTTGTTCTAAAGCTCTTTGGGAACCGCTTGCGTAGCCCCACACACCTGGGGGCTGCAGGCTTTCCTGCTGCCTTCAGCCTCAAAAGTACGCTTTCCCACTTGGCGCCGCGCTAGGCCCAAAAATGGCCATATGTCTGGAGATTGGTCCCACGCCCAAAGAGCCAGCAGGGAAAACTATGCCTTGTTCTAAAGCTCTTTGGGATCCGCTTGCGTAGCCCCACACACCTGGGGGCTGCAGGATTTCCTGCTGCCTTCAGCCTCAAAACCACCCTTTCCCACTTGGCGCCGTGCCAGGCACAAAAATGGCCGTATGTCTGGAGACTGGTCCCACGCCCAAAGAGCCAGCAGGGAAAACTATGCCTTGTTCTAAAGCTCTTTGGGAACCGCTTGCGTAGCCCCACACACCTGGGGGCTGCAGGCTTTCCTGCTGCCTTCAGCCTCAAAAGAACCCTTTCCCACTCTGCGCCGCGCCAGGCCCAAAAATGGCCGTATGTCTGGAGACTGGTGCCACGCCCAAAGAGCCAGCAGGGAAAACTATGCCTTGTTCTAAAGCTCTTTGGGAACCTCTTTCGTAGCCCCACACACCTGGGGGCTGCAGGCTTTCCTGCTCTCTTCAGCCTCAAAAGCACGCTTTCCCACTTGGCGCCGTGCCAGGCCCAAAAATGGCCATATGTCTGGAGATTGGTCCCAAGCCCAAAGAGCCAGCAGGGAAAACTATGCCTTGTTCTAAAGCTCTTTGGGAACCGCTTGCGTAGCCCCACACACCTGGGGGCTGCAGGCTTTCCTGCTGCCTTCAGCCTCAAAACCACCCTTTCCCACTTGGCGCCGCGCCAGGCACAAAAATGGCCGTATGTCTGGAGACTGGTCCCACGCCCAAAGAGCCAGCAGGGAAAACTATGCCTTGTACTAAAGCTCTTTGGGAACCGCTTGCGTAGCCCCACAGACCTGGGGGCTGCAGGCTTTCCTGCTGCCTTCAGCCTCAAAAGAACCCTTTCCCACTCTGCGCCGCGCCAGGCCCAAAAATGGCCGTATGTCTGGAGACTGGTCCCACGCCCAAAGAGCCAGCAGGGAAAACTATGCCTTGTTCTAAAGCTCTTTGGGATCTGCTTGCGTAGCCCCACACACCTGGGGGCTGCAGGCTTTCCTGCTGCCTTCAGCCTCAAAACCACCCTTTTCCACATGGCGTCACGCCAGGAAAAAAAATGGCCATATGTCTGGAGGTTGGTCCCACGCCCAAAGAGCCAGCAGGGAAAACTATGCCTTGTTCTAAAGCTCTTTGGGAACCGCTTGCGTAGCCCCACACACCAGGGGGCTGCAGGCTTTCCTGCTCTGTTCAGCCTCAGAAGAACCCTTTCGCACTTGGCGCCGCGCCAGGCACAAAAATGGCCATATGGCTGGGGATTTGTTCCACGCCCAAAGAGCCAGCAGGGAAAACTATGCCTTGTTCTAAAGCTCTTTGGGAACCGCTTGCGTAGCCCCACACACCTGGGGGCTGCAGGCTTTCCTGCTGCCTTCAGCCTCAAAACCACCCTTTTCCACATGGCGTCACGCCAGGCACAAAAACGGCCATATGTCTGGAGATGGGTCCCACGCCCAAAGAGCCAGCAGGGAAAACTATGCCTTGTTCTAAAGCTCTTTGGGAACCTCTTGCGTAGCCCCACACACCTGGGGGCTGCAGGCTTTCCTGCTGCCTTCAGCCTCAAAACCACCCTTTCCCACTTGGCGCCGCGCCAGGACCAAAAATGGCCATATGTCTGGAGACTGGTGCCACGCCCAAAGAGCCAGCAGGGAAAACTATGCCTTGTTCTAAAGCTCTTTGGGAACCGCTTGCGTAGCCCCACAGACCTGGGGGCTGCAGGCTTTCCTGCTGCCTTCAGCCTCAGAAGAACCCTTTCGCACTTGGCGCCGCGCCAGGCACAAAAATGGACATATGTCTGGAGACTGGTGCCACGCCCAAAGAGCCAGCAGGGAAAACTATGCCTTGTTCTAAAGCTCTTTTGGAACCGCTTGCGTAGCCCCACACACCTGGGGGCTGCAGGCTTTCCTGCTCTCTTCAGCCTCAGAAGAACCCTTTCGCACTTGGCGCCGCGCCAGGCACAAAAATGGCCATATGGCTGGGGATTTGTTCCACGCCCAAAGAGCCAGCAGGGAAAACTATGCCTTGTTCTAAAGCTCTTTGGGAACCGCTTGCGTAGCCCCACACACCTGGGGGCTGCAGGCTTTCCTGCTGCCTTCAGCCTCAAAACCACCCTTTTCCACATGGCGTCACGCCAGGCACAAAAATGGCCATATGTCTGGAGACTGGTGCCACGCCCAAAGAGCCAGCAGGGAAAACTATGCCTTGTTCTAAAGCTCTTTGGGAACCGCTTGCGTAGCCCCACACACCTGGGGGCTGCAGGCTTTCCTGCTCTCTTCAGCCCCAAAGCACGCTTTCCCACTTGGCGCCGCGCTAGGCCGAAAAATGGCCATATGTCTGGAGATTGGTCCCACGCCCAAAGAGCCAGCAGGGAAAACTATGCCTTGTTCTAAAGCTTTTTGGGAACCGCTTGCGTAGCCCCACACACCTGGGGGCTGCAGGCTTTCCTGCTGCCTTCAGCCTCAAAACCACCCTTTCCAACTTGGCGCCGCGCCAGGCACAAAAATGGCCGTATGTCTGGAGAGTGGTGCCACGCCCAAAGAGCCAGCAGGGAAAACTATGCCTTGTTCTAAAGCTCTTTGGGAACCGCTTGCGTAGCCCCACACACCTGGGGGCTGCAGGCTTTCCTGCTGCCTTCAGCCTCAAAAGAACCCTTTCCCACTCTGCGCCGCGCCAGGCCCAAAAATGGCCGTATGTCTGGAGACTGGTGCCACGCCCAAAGAGCCAGCAGGGAAAACTATGCCTTGTTCTAAAGCTCTTTGGGATCTGCTTGCGTAGCCCCACACACCTGGGGGCTGCAGGCTTTCCTGCTGCCTTCAGCCTCAAAACCACCCTTTTCCACATGGCGTCACGCCAGGCACAAAAATGGCCATATGTCTGGAGGTTGGTCCCACGCCCAAAGAGCCAGCAGGGAAAACTATGCCTTGTTCTAAAGCTCTTTGGGAACCGCTTGCGTAGCCCCACACACCTGGGGGCTGCAGGCTTTCCTGCTCTCTTCAGCCTCAGAAGAACCCTTTCGCACTTGGCGCCGCGCCAGGCACAAAAATGGACATATATCTGGAGATTGGTTCCACGCCCAAAGAGCCAGCAGGGAAAACTATGCCTTGTTCTAAAGCTCTTTGGGAACCGCTTGCGTAGCCCCACACACCTGGGGGCTGCAGGCTTTCCTGCTGCCTTCAGCCTCAAAACCACCCTTTCCCACTTGGCGCCGCGCCAGGCACAAAAATGGCCATATGGCTGGAGACTGGTGCCACGCCCAAAGAGCCAGCAGGGAAAACTATGCCTTGTTCTAAAGCTCTTTGGGAACCGCTTGTGTAGCCCCACACACCTGGGGGCTGCAGGCTTTCCTGCTGCCTTCAGCCTCAAAACCACCCTTTCCCACATGGCGTCACACCAGGCACAAAAATGGCCATATGTCTGGAGGTTGGTCCCACGCCCAAAGAGCCAGCAGGGAAAATTATGCCTTGTTCTAAAGCTCTTTGGGAACCGCTTGCGTAGCCCCACAGACCTGCAGGCTGCAGGCTTTCCTGCTCTCTTCAGCCTCAGAAGAACCCTTTCGCACTTGGCGCCGCGCCAGGCAGAAAAATGGCCATATGGCTGGAGACTGGTCCCTTTCCCAAAGACCCATCAGGGAAAACTATGCCTTGTTCTAAAGCTCTTTGGGAACCGCTTGCGTAGCCCCACACACCTGGGGGCTGCAGGCTTTCCTGCTGCCTTCAGCCTCAGAAGAACCCTTTGGCACTTGGCGCCGGGCCAGGCACAAAAATGGACATATGTCTGGAGACTGGTGCCACGCCCAAAGAGCCAGCAGGGAAAACTATGCCTTGTTCTAAAGCTCTTTTGGAACCGCTTGCGTAGCCCCACACACCTGGGGGCTGCAGGCTTTCCTGCTCTCTTCAGCCTCAGAAGAACCCTTTCGCACTTGGCGCCGCGCCAGGCACAAAAATGGCCATATGTCCGGGGATTTGTTCCACGCCCAAAGAGCCAGCAGGGAAAACTATGCCTTGTTCTAAAGCTCTTTGGGAACCGCTTGCGTAGCCCCACGCACCTGGGGGCTGCAGGCTTTCCTGCTGCCTTCAGCCTCAAAACCACCCTTTTCCACATGGCGTGACGCCAGGCACAAAAATGGCCATATGTCTGGAGATTGGTCCCACGCCCAAAGAGCCAGCAGGGAAAACTATGCCTTGTTCTAAAGCTCTTTGGGAACCTCTTGCGTAGCCCCACACACCTGGGGGCTGCAGGCTTTCCTGCTGCCTTCAGCCTCAAAACCACCCTTTCCCACTTGGCGCCGCGCCAGGCCCAAAAATGGCCATATGTCTGGAGACTGGTGCCACGCCCAAAGAGCCAGCAGGGAAAACTATGCCTTGTTCTAAAGCTCTTTGGGAACCGCTTGCGTAGCCCCACAGACCTGGGGGCTGCAGGCTTTCCTGCTGCCTTCAGCCTCAAAACCACCCTTTCCCACATGGCGCCGCTCCAGGCACAAAAATGGCTATATGGCTGGAGACTGGTGCCACGCCCAAAGAGCCAGCAGGGAAAACTATGCCTTGTTCTAAAGCTCTTTGGGAACGGCTTGCGTAGCCCCACACACCTGGGGGCTGCAGGCTTTCCTGCCCTCTTCAGCCTCAAAAGCACGCTTTCCCACTTGGCGCCGCGCTAGGCCGAAAAATGGCCATATGTCTGGAGATTGGTCCCACGCCCAAAGAGCCAGCAGGGAAAACTATGCCTTGTTCTAAAGCTCTTTGGGAACCGCTTGCGTAGCCCCACACACCTGGGGGCTGCAGGCTTTCCTGCTGCCTTCAGCCTCAAAACCACCCTTTTCCACATGGCGTCACGCCAGGCACAAAAATGGCCATATGTCTGGAGGTTGGTCCCACGCCCAAAGAGCCAGCAGGGAAAACTATGCCTTGTTCTAAAGCTCTTTGGGAACCGCTTGCGTAGCCCCACACACCTGGGGGCTGCAGGCTTTCCTGCTCTCTTCAGCCTCAGAAGAACCCTTTCGCACTTGGCGCCGCGCCAGGCACAAAAATGGACATATATCTGGAGATTGGTTCCACGCCCAAAGAGCCAGCAGGGAAAACTATGCCTTGTTCTAAAGCTCTTTGGGAACCGTTTGCGTAGCCCCACACACCTGGGGGCTGCAGGCTTTCCTGCTGCCTTCAGCCTCAAAACCACCCTTTCCCACTTGGCGCCGCGCCAGGCACAAAAATGGCCATATGGCTGGAGACTGGTGCCACGCCCAAAGAGCCAGCAGGGAAAACTATGCCTTGTTCTAAAGCTCTTTGGGAACCGCTTGTGTAGCCCCACACACCTGGGGGCTGCAGGCTTTCCTGCTGCCTTCAGCCTCAAAACCACCCTTTCCCACATGGCGTCACACCAGGCACAAAAATGGCCATATGTCTGGAGGTTGGTCCCACGCCCAAAGAGCCAGCAGGGAAAATTATGCCTTGTTCTAAAGCTCTTTGGGAACCGCTTGCGTAGCCCCACAGACCTGCAGGCTGCAGGCTTTCCTGCTCTCTTCAGCCTCAGAAGAACCCTTTCGCACTTGGCGCCGCGCCAGGCAGAAAAATGGCCATATGGCTGGAGACTGGTCCCTTTCCCAAAGACCCATCAGGGAAAACTATGCCTTGTTCTAAAGCTCTTTGGGAACCGCTTGCGTAGCCCCACACACCTGGGGGCTGCAGGCTTTCCTGCTGCCTTCAGCCTCAGAAGAACCCTTTGGCACTTGGCGCCGGGCCAGGCACAAAAATGGACATATGTCTGGAGACTGGTGCCACGCCCAAAGAGCCAGCAGGGAAAACTATGCCTTGTTCTAAAGCTCTTTTGGAACCGCTTGCGTAGCCCCACACACCTGGGGGCTGCAGGCTTTCCTGCTCTCTTCAGCCTCAGAAGAACCCTTTCGCACTTGGCGCCGCGCCAGGCACAAAAATGGCCATATGTCCGGGGATTTGTTCCACGCCCAAAGAGCCAGCAGGGAAAACTATGCCTTGTTCTAAAGCTCTTTGGGAACCGCTTGCGTAGCCCCACGCACCTGGGGGCTGCAGGCTTTCCTGCTGCCTTCAGCCTCAAAACCACCCTTTTCCACATGGCGTGACGCCAGGCACAAAAATGGCCATATGTCTGGAGATTGGTCCCACGCCCAAAGAGCCAGCAGGGAAAACTATGCCTTGTTCTAAAGCTCTTTGGGAACCTCTTGCGTAGCCCCACACACCTGGGGGCTGCAGGCTTTCCTGCTGCCTTCAGCCTCAAAACCACCCTTTCCCACTTGGCGCCGCGCCAGGCCCAAAAATGGCCATATGTCTGGAGACTGGTGCCACGCCCAAAGAGCCAGCAGGGAAAACTATGCCTTGTTCTAAAGCTCTTTGGGAACCGCTTGCGTAGCCCCACAGACCTGGGGGCTGCAGGCTTTCCTGCTGCCTTCAGCCTCAAAACCACCCTTTCCCACATGGCGCCGCTCCAGGCACAAAAATGGCTATATGGCTGGAGACTGGTGCCACGCCCAAAGAGCCAGGAGGGAAAACTATGCCTTGTTCTAAAGCTCTTTGGGAACGGCTTGCGTAGCCCCACACACCTGGGGGCTGCAGGCTTTCCTGCCCTCTTCAGCCTCAAAAGCACGCTTTCCCACTTGGCGCCGCGCTAGGCCGAAAAATGGCCATATGTCTGGAGATTGGTCCCACGCCCAAAGAGCCAGCAGGGAAAACTATGCCTTGTTCTAAAGCTCTTTGGGAACCGCTTGCGTAGCCCCACAGACCTGGGGGCTGCAGGCTTTCCTGCTGCCTTCAGCCTCAAAACCACCCTTTCCCACTTGGCGCCGCGCCAGGCACAAAAATGGCCGTATGTCTGGAGACTGGTCCCACGCCCAAAGAGCCAGCAGGGAAAACTATGCCTTGTACTAAAGCTCTTTGGGAACCGCTTGCGTAGCCCCACACACCTGCGGGCTGCAGGCTTTCCTGCTGCCTTCAGCCTCAAAAGAACCCTTTCCCACTCTGCGCCGCGCCAGGCCCAAAAATGGCCGTATGTCTGGAGACTGGTCCCACGCCCAAAGAGCCAGCAGGGAAAACTATGCCTTGTTCTAAAGCTCTTTGGGATCCGCTTGCGTAGCCCCACACACCTGGGGGCTGCAGGCTTTCCTGCTGCCTTCAGCCTCAAAACCACCCTTTTCCACATGGCGTCACGCCAGGCAAAAAAATGGCCATATGTCTGGAGGTTGGTCCCACGCCCAAAGAGCCAGCAGGGAAAACTATGCCTTGTTCTAAAGCTCTTTGGGAACCGCTTGCGTAGCCCCACACACCTGGGGGCTGCAGGCTTTCCTGCTCTCTTCAGCCTCAGAAGAACCCTTTCGCACTTGGCGCCGCGCCAGGCACAAAAATGGCCATATGGCTGGGGATTTGTTCCACGCCCAAAGAGCCAGCAGGGAAAACTATGCCTTGTTCTAAAGCTCTTTGGGAACCGCTTGCGTAGCCCCACACACCTGGGGGCTGCAGGCTTTCCTGCTGCCTTCAGCCTCAAAACCACCCTTTTCCACATGGCGTCACGCCAGGCACAAAAACGGCCATATGTCTGGAGATGGGTCCCACGCCCAAAGAGCCAGCAGGGAAAACTATGCCTTGTTCTAAAGCTCTTTGGGAACCTCTTGCGTAGCCCCACACACCTGGGGGCTGCAGGCTTTCCTGCTGCCTTCAGCCTCAAAACCACCCTTTCCCACTTGGCGCCGCGCCAGGACCAAAAATGGCCATATGTCTGGAGACTGGTCCCACGCCCAAAGAGCCAGCAGGATAAAGTATGCCTTGTTCTAAAGCTCTTTGGGAACCGCTTGCGTAGCCCCACACACCTGGGGGCTGCAGGCTTTCCTGCTCTCTTCAGCCTCAAAAGTACGCTTTCCCACTTGGCGCCGCGCTAGGCCCAAAAATGGCCATATGTCTGGAGATTGGTCCCACGCCCAAAGAGCCAGCAGGGAAAACTATGCCTTGTTCTAAAGCTCTTTGGGATCCGCTTGCGTAGCCCCACACACCTGGGGGCTGCAGGCTTTCCTGCTGCCTTCAGCCTCAAAACCACCCTTTCCCACTTGGCGCCGCGCCAGGCACAAAAATGGCCGTATGTCTGGAGACTGGTCCCACGCCCAAAGAGCCAGCAGGGAAAACTATGCCTTGTTCTAAAGCTCTTTGGGAACCGCTTGCGTAGCCCCACACACCTGGGGGCTGCAGGCTTTCCTGCTGCCTTCAGCCTCAAAACCACCCTTTCCCACTCTGCGCCGCGCCAGGCCCAAAAATGGCCGTATGTCTGGAGACTGGTGCCACGCCCAAAGAGCCAGCAGGGAAAACTATGCCTTGTTCTAAAGCTCTTTGGGAACCTCTTGCGTAGCCCCACACACCTGGGGGCTGCAGGCTTTCCTGCTGCCTTCAGCCTCAAAACCACCCTTTCCCACTTGGCGCCGCGCCAGGACCAAAAATGGCCATATGTCTGGAGACTGGTGCCACGCCCAAAGAGCCAGCAGGGAAAACTATGCCTTGTTCTAAAGCTCTTTGGGAACCGCTTGCGTAGCCCCACACACCTGGGGGCTGCAGGCTTTCCTGCTCTCTTCAGCCTCAAAACCACCCTTCCGCACATGGCGCCAAGCCAGGCAGAAAAATGGCCATATGTCTGGAGACTGGTCCCTTTCCCAAAGACCCATCAGGGAAAACTATGCCTTGTTCTAAAGCTCTTTGGGAACCGCTTGCGTAGCCCCACACACCTGGGGGCTGCAGGCTTTCCTGCTCTCTTCAGCCTCAAAAGTACGCTTTCCCACTTGGCGCCGCGCTAGGCCCAAAAATGGCCATATGTCTGGAGATTGGTCCCACGCCCAAAGAGCCAGCAGGGAAAACTATGCCTTGTTCTAAAGCTCTTTGGGAACCGCTTGCGTAGCCCCACACACCTGGGGGCTGCAGGCTTTCCTGCTGCCTTCAGCCTCAAAACCACCCTTTCCCACTTGGCGCCGCGCCAGGCACAAAAATGGCCGTATGTCTGGAGACTGGTCCCACGCCCAAAGAGCCAGCAGGGAAAACTAAGCCTTGTTCTAAAGCTCTTTGGGAACCGCTTGCGTAGCCCCACACACCTGGGGGCTGCAGGCTTTCCTGCTGCCTGCAGCCTCAAAAGAACCCTTTCCCACTCTGCGCCGCGCCAGGCCCAAAAATGGCCGTATGTCTGGAGACTGGTCCCACGCCCAAAGAGCCAGCAGGGAAAACTATGCCTTGTTCTAAAGCTCTTTGGGATCCGCTTGCGTAGCCCCACACACCTGGGGGCTGCAGGCTTTCCTGCTGCCTTCAGCCTCAAAACCACCCTTTTCCACATGGCGTCACGCCAGGCAAAAAAATGGCCATATGTCTGGAGGTTGGTCCCACGCCCAAAGAGCCAGCAGGGAAAACTATGCCTTGTTCTAAAGCTCTTTGGGAACCGCTTGCGTAGCCCCACACACCTGGGGGCTGCAGGCTTTCCTGCTCTCTTCAGCCTCAGAAGAACCCTTTCCCACTTGGCGCCGCGCCAGGCACAAAAATGGCCATATGTCTGGAGATTGGTCCCACGCCCAAAGAGCCAGCAGGGAAAACTATGCCTTGTTCTAAAGCTCTTTGGGAACCACTTGCGTAGCCCCACACACCTGGGGGCTGCAGGCTTTCCTGCTGCCTTCAGCCTCAAAACCACCCTTTCGCACTTGGCGCCGCGCCAGGCACAAAAATGGCCATATGGCTGGAGACTGGTGCCACGCCCAAAGAGCCAGCAGGGAAAACTATGCCTTGTTCTAAAGCTCTTTGGGAACCGCTTGCGTAGCCCCACACACCTGGGGGCTGCAGGCTTTCCTGCTGCCTTCAGCCTTAAAACCACCCTTTCCCACATGTCGCTAAGCCAGGCACAAAAATGGCCATATGTCTGGAGATTGGTCCCACGCCCAAAGAGCCAGCAGGGAAAACTATGCCTTGTTCTAAAGCTCTTTGGGAACCGCTTGCGTAGCCCCACACACCTGGGGGCTGCAGGCTTTCCTGCTCTCTTCAGCCTCAGAAGAACCCTTTCGCACTTGGCGCCGCGCCAGGCACAAAAATGGCCATATGTCTGGGGATTTGTTAAACGCCCAAAGAGCCAGCAGGGAAAACTATGCCTTGTTCTAAAGCTCTTTGGGAACCGCTTGCGTAGCCCCACGCACCTGGGGGCTGCAGGCTTTCCTGCTGCCTTCAGCCTCAAAACCACCCTTTTCCACATGGCGTCACGCCAGGCACGAAAATGGCCATATGTCTGGAGGTTGGTCCCACGCCCAAAGAGCCAGCAGGGAAAACTATGCCTTGTTCTAAAGCTCTTTGGGAACCTCTTGCGTAGCCCCACACACCTGGGGGCTGCAGGCTTTCCTGCTGCCTTCAGCCTCAAAACCACCCTTTCCCACTTGGCGCCGCGCCAGGCCCAAAAATGGCCATATGTCTGGAGACTGGTCCCACGCCCAAAGAGCCAGCAGGGAAAACTATGCCTTGTTCTAAAGCTCTTTGGGAACCGCTTGCGTAGCCCCACACACCTGGGGGCTGCAGGCTTTCCTGCTGCCTTCAGCCTCAAAACCACCCTTCCGCACATGGCGCCAAGCCAGGCAGAAAAATGGCCATATGTCTGGAGACTGGTCCCTTTCCCAAAGACCCATCAGGGAAAATTATGCCTTGTTCTAAAGCTCTTTGGGAACCGCTTGCGTAGCCCCACACACCTGGGGGCTGCAGGCTTTCCTGCTGCCTTCAGCCTCAAAACCACCCTTTCCCACATGGCGCCGCTCCAGGCACAAAAATGGCTATATGGCTGGAGACTGGTGCCACGCCCAAAGAGCCAGCAGGGAAAACTATGCCTTGTTCTAAAGCTCTTTGGGAACGGCTTGCGTAGCCCCACACACCTGGGGGCTGCAGGCTTTCCTGCCCTCTTCAGCCTCAAAAGCACGCTTTCCCACTTGGCGCCGCGCTAGGCCGAAAAATGGCCATATGTCTGGAGATTGGTCCCACGCCCAAAGAGCCAGCAGGGAAAACTATGCCTTGTTCTAAAGCTCTTTGGGAACCGCTTGCGTAGCCCCACACACCTGGGGGCTGCAGGCTTTCCTGCTGCCTTCAGCCTCAAAACCACCCTTTCCCACTTGGCGCCGCGCCAGGCACAAAAATGGCCGTATGTCTGGAGACTGGTCCCACGCCCAAAGAGCCAGCAGGGAAAACTATGCCTTGTACTAAAGCTCTTTGGGAACCGCTTGCGTAGCCCCACACACCTGCGGGCTGCAGGCTTTCCTGCTGCCTTCAGCCTCAAAAGAACCCTTTCCCACTCTGCGCCGCGCCAGGCCCAAAAATGGCCGTATGTCTGGAGACTGGTCCCACGCCCAAAGAGCCAGCAGGGAAAACTATGCCTTGTTCTAAAGCTCTTTGGGATCCGCTTGCGTAGCCCCACACACCTGGGGGTTGCAAGCTTTCCTGCTGCCTTCAGCCTCAAAACCACCCTTTTCCACATGGCGTCACGCCAGGCAAAAAAATGGCCATATGGCTGGAGGTTGGTCCCACGCCCAAAGAGCCAGCAGGGAAAACTATGCCTTGTTGTAAAGCTCTTTGGGAACCGCTTGCGTAGCCCCACACACCTGGGGGCTGCAGGCTTTCCTGCTCTCTTCAGCCTCAGAAGAACCCTTTCGCACTTGGCGCCGCGCCAGGCACAAAAATGGCCATATGGCTGGGGATTTGTTCCACGCCCAAAGAGCCAGCAGGGAAAACTATGACTTGTTCTAAAGCTCTTTGGGAACCGCTTGCGTAGCCCCACACACCTGGGGGCTGCAGGCTTTCCTGCTGCCTTCAGCCTCAAAACCACCCTTTTCCACATGGCGTCACGCCAGGCACAAAAACGGCCATATGTCTGGAGATGGGTCCCACGCCCAAAGAGCCAGCAGGGAAAACTATGCCTTGTTCTAAAGCTCTTTGGGAACCTCTTGCGTAGCCCCACACACCTGGGGGCTGCAGGCTTTCCTGCTGCCTTCAGCCTCAAAAGCACGCTTTCCCACTTGGCGCCGCGCTAGGCCCAAAAATGGCCATATGTCTGGAGATTGGTCCCACGCCCAAAGAGCCAGCAGGGAAAACTATGCCTTGTTCTAAAGCTCTTTGGGATCCGCTTGCGTAGCCCCACACACCTGGGGGCTGCAGGCTTTCCTGCTGCCTTCAGCCTCAAAACCACCCTTTCCCACTTGGCGCCGCGCCAGGCACAAAAATGGCCGTATGTCTGGAGACTGGTCCCACGCCCAAAGAGCCAGCAGGGAAAACTATGCCTTGTTCTAAAGCTCTTTGGGAACCGCTTGCGTAGCCCCACACACCTGGGGGCTGCAGGCTTTCCTGCTGCCTTCAGCCTCAAAACCACCCTTTCCCACTCTGCGCCGCGCCAGGCCCAAAAATGGCCATATGGCTGGAGACTGGTGCCACGCCCAAAGAGCCAGCAGGGAAAACTATGCCTTGTTCTAAAGCTCTTTGGGAACCGCTTGCGTAGCCCCACACACCTGGGGGCTGCAGGCTTTCCTGCTGCCTTCAGCCTCAAAACCACCCTTTTCCACATGGCGTCACGCCAGGCACAAAAACGGCCATATGTCTGGAGATGGGTCCCACGCCCAAAGAGCCAGCAGGGAAAACTATGCCTTGTTCTAAAGCTCTTTGGGAACCTCTTGCGTAGCCCCACACACCTGGGGGCTGCAGGCTTTCCTGCTGCCTTCAGCCTCAAAAGCACGCTTTCCCACTTGGCGCCGCGCTAGGCCCAAAAATGGCCATATGTCTGGAGATTGGTCCCACGCCCAAAGAGCCAGCAGGGAAAACTATGCCTTGTTCTAAAGCTCTTTATGATCCGCTTGCGTAGCCCCACACACCTGGGGGCTGCAGGCTTTCCTGCTGCCTTCAGCCTCAAAACCACCCTTTCCCACTTGGCGCCGCGCCAGGCACAAAAATGGCCGTATGTCTGGAGATTGGTCCCAAGCCCAAAGAGCCAGCAGGGAAAACTATGCCTTGTTCTAAAGCTCTTTGGGAACCGCTTGCGTAGCCCCACACACCTGGGGGTGCAGGCTTTCCTGCTGCCTTCAGCCTCAAAAGAACCCTTTCCCACTCTGCGCCGCGCCAGGCCCAAAAATGGCCGTATGTCTGGAGACTGGTCCCACGCCCAAAGAGCCAGCAGGGAAAACTATGCCTTGTTCTAAAGCTCTTTGGGATCTGCTTGCGTAGCCCCACACACCTGGGTCAGCAGGCTTTCCTGCTGCCTTCAGCCTCAAAACCACCCTTTTCCACATGGCGTCACGCCAGGCAAAAAAATGGCCATATGTCTGGAGGTTGGTCCCACGCCCAAAGAGCCAGCAGGGAAAACTATGCCTTGTTCTAAAGCTCTTTGGGAACCGCTTGCGTAGCCCCACACACCTGGGGGCTGCAGGCTTTCCTGCTCTCTTCAGCCTCAGAAGAACCCTTTCGCACTTGGCGCCGCGCCAGGCACAAAAATGGCCATATGGCTGGGGATTTGTTCCACGCCCAAAGAGCCAGCAGGGAAAACTATGCCTTGTTCTAAAGCTCTTTGGGAACCGCTTGCGTAGCCCCACACACCTGGGGGCTGCAGGCTTTCCTGCTGCCTTCAGCCTCAAAACCACCCTTTCCCACATGGCGTCACGCCAGGCACAAAAACGGCCATATGTCTGGAGATGGGTCCCACGCCCAAAGAGCCAGCAGGGAAAACTATGCCTTGTTCTAAAGCTCTTTGGGAACCTCTTGCGTAGCCCCACACACCTGGGGGCTGCAGGCTTTCCTGCTGCCTTCAGCCTCAAAACCACCCTTTCCCACTTGGCGCCGCGCCAGGACCAAAAATGGCCATATGTCTGGAGACTGGTGCCACGCCCAAAGAGCCAGCAGGGAAAACTATGCCTTGTTCTAAAGCTCTTTGGGAACCGCTTGCGTAGCCCCACAGACCTGGGGGCTGCAGGCTTTCCTGCTCTCTTCAGCCTCAAAACCACCCTTCCGCACATGGCGCCAAGCCAGGCAGAAAAATGGCTATATGGCTGGAGACTGGTCCCACGCCCAAAGAGCCAGCAGGGAAAACTATGCCTTGTTCTAAAGCTCTTTGGGAACCGCTTGCGTAGCCCCACACACCTGGGGGCTGCAGGCTTTCCTGCTCTCTTCAGCCTCAAAAGTACGCTTTCCCACTTGGCGCCGCGCTAGGCCCAAAAATGGCCATATGTCTGGAGATTGGTCCCACGCCCAAAGAGCCAGCTGGGAAAACTATGCCTTGTTCTAAAGCTCTTTGGGATCCGCTTGCGTAGCCCCACACACCTGGGGGCTGCAGGCTTTCCTGCTGCCTTAAGCCTCAAAACCACCCTTTCCCACTTGGCGCCGCGCCAGGCACAAAAATGGCCGTATGTCTGGAGACTGGTGCCACGCCCAAAGAGCCAGCAGGGAAAACTATGCCTTGTTCTAAAGCTCTTTGGGATCCGCTTGCGTAGCCCCACAGACCTGGGGGCTGCAGCTTTCCTGCTGCCTTCAGCCTCAAAACCACCCTTTTCCACATGGCGTCACGCCAGGCAAAAAAATGGCCATATGTCTGGAGGTTGGTCCCACGCCCAAAGAGCCAGCAGGGAAAACTATGCCTTGTTCTAAAGCTCTTTGGGAACCGCTTGCGTAGCCCCACACACCTGGGGGCTGCAGGCTTTCCTGCTCTCTTCAGCCTCAGAAGAACCCTTTCCCACTTGGCGCCGTGCCAGGCCCAAAAATGGCCATATGTCTGGAGATTGGTCCCACGCCCAAAGAGCCAGCAGGGAAAACTATGCCTTGTTCTAAAGCTCTTTGGGAACCTCTTGCGTAGCCCCACACACCTGGGGGCTGCAGGCTTTCCTGCTGCCTTCAGCCTCAAAACCACCCTTTCGCACTTGGCGCCGCGCCAGGCACAAAAATGGCCATATGGCTGGAGACTGGTGCCACGCCCAAAGAGCCAGCAGGGAAAAATATTCCTTGTTCTAAAGCTCTTTGGGAACGGCTTGCGTAGCCCCACACACCTGGGGGCTGCAGGCTTTCCTGCTGCCTTCAGCCTTAAAACCACCCTTTCCCACATGTCGCTAAGCCAGGCACAAAAATGGCCATATGTCTGGAGATTGGTCCCACGCCCAAAGAGCCAGCAGGGAAAACTATGCCTTGTTCTAAAGCTCTTTGGGAACCGCTTGCGTAGCCCCACACACCTGGGGGCTGCAGGCTTTCCTGCTCTCTTCAGCCTCAGAAGAACCCTTTCGCACTTGGCGCCGCGCCAGGCACAAAAATGGCCATATGTCTGGGGATTTGTTAAACGCCCAAAGAGCCAGCAGGGAAAACTATGCCTTGTTCTAAAGCTCTTTGGGAACCGCTTGCGTAGCCCCACGCACCTGGGGGCTGCAGGCTTTCCTGCTGCCTTCAGCCTCAAAACCACCCTTTTCCACATGGCGTCACGCCAGGCACGAAAATGGCCATATGTCTGGAGATGGGTCCCACGCCCAAAGAGCCAGCAGGGAAAACTATGCCTTGTTCTAAAGCTCTTTGGGAACCTCTTGCGTAGCCCCACACACCTGGGGGCTGCAGGCTTTCCTGCTGCCTTCAGCCTCAAAACCACCCTTTCCCACTTGGCGCCGCGCCAGGCCCAAAAATGGCCATATGTCTGGAGACTGGTCCCACGCCCAAAGAGCCAGCAGGGAAAACTATGCCTTGTTCTAAAGCTCTTTGGGAACCGCTTGCGTAGCCCCACAGACCTGGGGGCTGCAGGCTTTCCTGCTGCCTTCAGCCTCAAAACCACCCTTCCGCACATGGCGCCAAGCCAGGCAGAAAAGTGGCCATATGTCTGGAGACTGGTCCCTTTCCCAAAGACCCATCAGGGAAAATTATGCCTTGTTCTAAAGCTCTTTCGGAACCGCTTGCGTAGCCCCACACACCTGGGGGCTGCAGGCTTTCCTGCTGCCTTCAGCCTCAAAACCACCCTTTCCCACATGGCGTCACGCCAGGCACAAAAACGGCCATATGTCTGGAGATGGGTCCCACGCCCAAAGAGCCAGCAGGGAAAACTATGCCTTGTTCTAAAGCTCTTTGGGAACCTCTTGCGTAGCCCCACACACCTGGGGGCTGCAGGCTTTCCTGCTGCCTTCAGCCTCAAAACCACCCTTTCCCACTTGGCGCCGCGCCAGGACCAAAAATGGCCATATGTCTGGAGACTGGTGCCACGCCCAAAGAGCCAGCAGGGAAAACTATGCCTTGTTCTAAAGCTCTTTGGGAACCGCTTGCGTAGCCCCACAGACCTGGGGGCTGCAGGCTTTCCTGCTCTCTTCAGCCTCAAAACCACCCTTCCGCACATGGCGCCAAGCCAGGCAGAAAAATGGCCATATGTCTGGAGACTGGTCCCACGCCCAAAGAGCCAGCAGGGAAAACTATGCCTTGTTCTAAAGCTCTTTGGGAACCGCTTGCGTAGCCCCACACACCTGGGGGCTGCAGGCTTTCCTGCTCTCTTCAGCCTCAAAAGTACGCTTTCCCACTTGGCGCCGCGCTAGGCCCAAAAATGGCCATATGTCTGGAGATTGGTCCCACGCCCAAAGAGCCAGCTGGGAAAACTATGCCTTGTTCTAAAGCTCTTTGGGATCCGCTTGCGTAGCCCCACACACCTGGGGGCTGCAGGCTTTCCTGCTGCCTTAAGCCTCAAAACCACCCTTTCCCACTTGGCGCCGCGCCAGGCACAAAAATGGCCGTATGTCTGGAGACTGGTGCCACGCCCAAAGAGCCAGCAGGGAAAACTATGCCTTGTTCTAAAGCTCTTTGGGATCCGCTTGCGTAGCCCCACAGACCTGGGGGCTGCAGGCTTTCCTGCTGCCTTCAGCCTCAAAACCACCCTTTTCCACATGGCGTCACGCCAGGCAAAAAAATGGCCATATGTCTGGGGATTTGTTAAACGCCCAAAGAGCCAGCAGGGAAAACTATGCCTTGTTCTAAAGCTCTTTGGGAACCGCTTGCGTAGCCCCACGCACCTGGGGGCTGCAGGCTTTCCTGCTGCCTTCAGCCTCAAAACCACCCTTTTCCACATGGCGTCACGCCAGGCACGAAAATGGCCATATGTCTGGAGATGGGTCCCACGCCCAAAGAGCCAGCAGGGAAAACTATGCCTTGTTCTAAAGCTCTTTGGGAACCTCTTGCGTAGCCCCACACACCTGGGGGCTGCAGGCTTTCCTGCTGCCTTCAGCCTCAAAACCACCCTTTCCCACTTGGCGCCGCGCCAGGCCCAAAAATGGCCATATGTCTGGAGACTGGTGCCACGCCCAAAGAGCCAGCAGGGAAAACTATGCCTTGTTCTAAAGCTCTTTGGGAACCGCTTGCGTAGCCCCACAGACCTGGGGGCTGCAGGCTTTCCTGCTGCCTTCAGCCTCAAAACCACCCTTCCGCACATGGCGCCAAGCCAGGCAGAAAAATGGCCATATGTCTGGAGACTGGTCCCTTTCCCAAAGACCCATCAGGGAAAATTATGCCTTGTTCTAAAGCTCTTTCGGAACCGCTTGCGTAGCCCCACACACCTGGGGGCTGCAGGCTTTCCTGCTGCCTTCAGCCTCAAAAGTACGCTTTCCCACTTGGCGCCGCGCTAGGCCAAAAATGGCCATATGTCTGGAGATTGGTCCCACGCCCAAACAGCCAGCAGGGAAAACTATGCCTTGTTCTGAAGCTCTTTGGGATCCGCTTGCGTAGCCCCACACACCTGGGGGCTGCAGGCTTTCCTGCTGCCTTCAGCCTCAAAACCACCCTTTCGCACTTGGCGCCGCGCCAGGCACAAAAATGGCCATATGTCTGGAGACTGGTCCCACGCCCAAAGAGCCAGCAGGGAAAACTATGCCTTGTTCTAAAGCTCTTTGGGAACCGCTTGCGTAGCCCCACACACCTGGGGGCTGCAGGCTTTCCTGCTCTCTTCAGCCTCAGAAGAACCCTTTCGCACTTGGCGCCGCGCCAGGCACAAAAATGGACATATGTCTGGAGACTGGTGCCACGCCCAAAGAGCCAGCAGGGAAAACTATGCCTTGTTCTAAAGCTCTTTTGGAACCGCTTGCGTAGCCCCACACACCTGCGGGGTGCAGGCTTTCCTGCTGCCTTCAGCCTCAAAAGAACCCTTTCCCACTCTGCGCCGCGCCAGGCCCAAAAATGGCCGTATGTCTGGAGACTGGTCCCACGCCCAAAGAGCCAGCAGGGAAAACTATGCCTTGTTCTAAAGCTCTTTGGGATCCGCTTGCGTAGCCCCACACACCTGGGGGCTGCAGGCTTTCCTGCTGCCTTCAGCCTCAAAACCACCCTTTTCCACATGGCGTCACGCCAGGCAAAAAAATGGCCATATGTCTGGAGGTTGGTCCCACGCCCAAAGAGCCAGCAGGGAAAACTATGCCTTGTTCTAAAGCTCTTTGGGAACCGCTTGCGTAGCCCCACACACCTGGGGGCTGCAGGCTTTCCTGCTCTCTTCAGCCTCAGAAGAACCCTTTCGCACTTGGCGCCGCGCCAGGCACAAAAATGGCCATATGGCTGGGGATTTGTTCCAAGCCCAAAGAGCCAGCAGGGAAAACTATGCCTTGTTCTAAAGCTCTTTGGGAACCGCTTGCGTAGCCCCACACACCTGGGGGCTGCAGGCTTTCCTGCTGCCTTCAGCCTCAAAACCACCCTTTTCCACATGGCGTCACGCCAGGCACAAAAACGGCCATATGTCTGGAGATGGGTCCCACGCCCAAAGAGCCAGCAGGGAAAACTATGCCTTGTTCTAAAGCTCTTTGGGAACCGCTTGCGTAGCCCCACACACCTGGGGGCTGCAGGCTTTCCTGCTGCCTTCAGCCTCAAAACCACCCTTTCCCACTTGGCGCCGCGCCAGACACAAAAACGGCCATATGGCTGGAGACTGGTGCCACGCCCAAAGAGCCAGCAGGGAAAACTATGCCTTGTTCTAAAGCTCTTTCGGAACCGCTTGCGTAGCCCCACACACCTGGGGGCTGCAGGCTTTCCTGCTGCCTTCAGCCTCAAAACCACCCTTCCGCACATGGCGCCAAGCCAGGCAGAAAAATGGCCATATGTCTGGAGACTGGTCCCTTTCCCAAAGACCCATCAGGGAAAATTATGCCTTGTTCTAAAGCTCTTTCGGAACCGCTTGCGTAGCCCCACACACCTGGGGGCTGCAGGCTTTCCTGCTGCCTTCAGCCTCAAAAGTACGCTTTCCCACTTGGCGCCGCGCTAGGCCAAAAATGGCCATATGTCTGGAGATTGGTCCCACGCCCAAACAGCCAGCAGGGAAAACTATGCCTTGTTCTGAAGCTCTTTGGGATCCGCTTGCGTAGCCCCACACACCTGGGGGCTGCAGGCTTTCCTGCTGCCTTCAGCCTCAAAACCACCCTTTCGCACTTGGCGCCGCGCCAGGCACAAAAATGGCCATATGTCTGGAGACTGGTCCCACGCCCAAAGAGCCAGCAGGGAAAACTATGCCTTGTTCTAAAGCTCTTTGGGAACCGCTTGCGTAGCCCCACACACCTGGGGGCTGCAGGCTTTCCTGCTCTCTTCAGCCTCAGAAGAACCCTTTCGCACTTGGCGCCGCGCCAGGCACAAAAATGGACATATGTCTGGAGACTGGTGCCACGCCCAAAGAGCCAGCAGGGAAAACTATGCCTTGTTCTAAAGCTCTTTTGGAACCGCTTGCGTAGCCCCACACACCTGCGGGGTGCAGGCTTTCCTGCTGCCTTCAGCCTCAAAAGAACCCTTTCCCACTCTGCGCCGCGCCAGGCCCAAAAATGGCCGTATGTCTGGAGACTGGTCCCACGCCCAAAGAGCCAGCAGGGAAAACTATGCCTTGTTCTAAAGCTCTTTGGGATCCGCTTGCGTAGCCCCACACACCTGGGGGCTGCAGGCTTTCCTGCTGCCTTCAGCCTCAAAACCACCCTTTTCCACATGGCGTCACGCCAGGCAAAAAAATGGCCATATGTCTGGAGGTTGGTCCCACGCCCAAAGAGCCAGCAGGGAAAACTATGCCTTGTTCTAAAGCTCTTTGGGAACCGCTTGCGTAGCCCCACACACCTGGGGGCTGCAGGCTTTCCTGCTCTCTTCAGCCTCAGAAGAACCCTTTCGCACTTGGCGCCGCGCCAGGCACAAAAATGGCCATATGGCTGGGGATTTGTTCCACGCCCAAAGAGCCAGCAGGGAAAACTATGCCTTGTTCTAAAGCTCTTTGGGAACCGCTTGCGTAGCCCCACACACCTGGGGGCTGCAGGCTTTCCTGCTGCCTTCAGCCTCAAAACCACCCTTTTCCACATGGCGTCACGCCAGGCACAAAAACGGCCATATGTCTGGAGATGGGTCCCACGCCCAAAGAGCCAGCAGGGAAAACTATGCCTTGTTCTAAAGCTCTTTGGGAACCGCTTGCGTAGCCCCACACACCTGGGGGCTGCAGGCTTTCCTGCTGCCTTCAGCCTCAAAACCACCCTTTCCCACTTGGCGCCGCGCCAGACACAAAAACGGCCATATGGCTGGAGACTGGTGCCACGCCCAAAGAGCCAGCAGGGAAAACTATGCCTTGTTCTAAAGCTCTTTGGGAACCGCTTGCGTAGCCCCACACACCTGGGGGCTGCAGGCTTTCCTGCTCTCTTCAGCCTCAGAAGAACCCTTTCGCACTTGGCGCCGCGCCAGGCACAAAAATGGCCATATGTCTGGGGATTTGTTTCACGCCCAAAGAGCCAGCAGGGAAAACTATGCCTTGTTCTAAAGCTCTTTGGGAACCGCTTGCGTAGCCCCACACACCTGGGGGCTGCAGGCTTTCCTGCTGCCTTCAGCCTCAAAACCACCCTTTTCCACATGGCGTCACGCCAGGCACGAAAATGGCCATATGTCTGGAGGTTGGTCCCACGCCCAAAGAGCCAGCAGGGAAAACTATGCCTTGTTCTAAAGCTCTTTGGGAACCTCTTGCGTAGCCCCACAGACCTGGGGGCTGCAGGCTTTCCTGCTCTCTTCAGCCTCAAAAGCACGCTTTCCCACTTGGCGCCGTGCCAGGCCCAAAAATGGCCATATGTCTGGAGATTGGTCCCAAGCCCAAAGAGCCAGCAGGGAAAACTATGCCTTGTTCTAAAGCTCTTTGGGTACCGCTTGCGTAGCCCCACACACCTGGGGGCTGCAGGCTTTCCTGCTGCCTTCAGCCTCAAAACCACCCTTTCCCACTTGGCGCCGCGCCAGGCCCAAAAAAGGCCATATGTCTGGAGACTGGTGCCACGCCCAAAGAGCCATCAGGGAAAACTATGCCGTGTTCTAAAGCTCTTTGGGAACCTCTTGCGTAGCCCCACACACCTGGGGGCTGCAGGCTTTCCTGCTACCTTCAGCCTCAAAATCACACTTTCCCACATGGCGTCACGCCAGGCACAAAAATGGCCATATGTCTGGAGGCTGGTCCCACGCCCAAAGAGCCAGCAGGGAAAACTATGCCTTGTTCTAAAGCTCTTTGGGAACCGCTTGCGTAGCCCCACACACCTGGGGGCTGCAGGCTTTCCTGCTGCCTTCAGCCTCAAAAGCACGCTTTCCCACTTGGCGCCGCGCCAGGCCCAAAAATGGCCATATGTCTGGAGGTTGGTTCCACGCCCAAAGAGCCAGCAGGGAAAACTATGCCTTGTTCTAAAGCTCTTTGGGAACCGCTTGCGTAGCCCCACACACCTGGGGGCTGCAGGCTTTCCTGCTGTCTTCAGCCTCAGAAGAACCCTTTCGCACTTTGCGCCGCGCCAGGCAAAAAATGGCCGTATGTCTGGAGATTGGTTCCACGCCCAAAGAGCCAGCAGGGAAAACTATGCCTTGTTCTAAAGCTCTTTGGGAACCGCTTGCGTAGCCCCACACACCTGGGGGCTGCAGGCTTTCCTGCTGCCTTCAGCCTCAAAACCACCCTTTTCCACATGGCGTCACGCCAGGCAAAAAAATGGCCATATGTCTGGAGAGTGGTGCCACGCCCAAAGAGCCAGCAGGGAAAACTATGCCTTGTTCTAAAGCTCTTTGGGAACCGCTTGCGTAGCCCCACACACCTGGGGGCTGCAGGCTTTCCTGCTCTCTTCAGCCTCAAAAGCACGCTTTCCCACTTGGCGCCGTGCCAGGCCCAAAAATGGCCATATGTCTGGAGATTGGTCCCAAGCCCAAAGAGCCAGCAGGGAAAACTATGCCTTGTTCTAAAGCTCTTTGGGTACCGCTTGCGTAGCCCCACACACCTGGGGGCTGCAGGCTTTCCTGCTGCCTTCAGCCTCAAAACCACCCTTTCCCACTTGGCGCCGCGCCAGGCCCAAAAAAGGCCATATGTCTGGAGACTGGTGCCACGCCCAAAGAGCCATCAGGGAAAACTATGCCGTGTTCTAAAGCTCTTTGGGAACCTCTTGCGTAGCCCCACACACCTGGGGGCTGCAGGCTTTCCTGCTACCTTCAGCCTCAAAATCACACTTTCCCACATGGCGTCACGCCAGGCACAAAAATGGCCATATGTCTGGAGGCTGGTCCCACGCCCAAAGAGCCAGCAGGGAAAACTATGCCTTGTTCTAAAGCTCTTTGGGAACCGCTTGCGTAGCCCCACACACCTGGGGGCTGCAGGCTTTCCTGCTGCCTTCAGCCTCAAAAGCACGCTTTCCCACTTGGCGCCGCGCCAGGCCCAAAAATGGCCATATGTCTGGAGGTTGGTTCCACGCCCAAAGAGCCAGCAGGGAAAACTATGCCTTGTTCTAAAGCTCTTTGGGAACCGCTTGCGTAGCCCCACACACCTGGGGGCTGCAGGCTTTCCTGCTGTCTTCAGCCTCAGAAGAACCCTTTCGCACTTTGCGCCGCGCCAGGCAAAAAATGGCCGTATGTCTGGAGATTGGTTCCACGCCCAAAGAGCCAGCAGGGAAAACTATGCCTTGTTCTAAAGCTCTTTGGGAACCGCTTGCGTAGCCCCACACACCTGGGGGCTGCAGGCTTTCCTGCTGCCTTCAGCCTCAAAACCACCCTTTTCCACATGGCGTCACGCCAGGCAAAAAAATGGCCATATGTCTGGAGAGTGGTGCCACGCCCAAAGAGCCAGCAGGGAAAACTATGCCTTGTTCTAAAGCTCTTTGGGAACCGCTTGCGTAGCCCCACACACCTGGGGGCTGCAGGCTTTCCTGCTGCCTTCAGCCTCAAAACCACCCTTTTCCACATGGCGTCACGCCAGGCACAAAAATGGCCATATGGCTGGAGACTGGTGCCACGCCCAAAGAGCCAGCATGGAAAACTATGCCTTGTTCTAAAGCTCTTTGGGAACCGCTTGCGTAGCCCCACAGACCTGGGGGCTGCAGGCTTTCCTGCTGCCTTCAGCCTCAAAACCACCCTTTCCCACATGGCGTCACACGAGGCACAAAAATGGCCATATGTCTGGAGATTGGTCCCACGCCCAAAGAGCCAGCAGGGAAAACTATGCCTTGTTCTAAAGCTCTTTGGGAACCGCTTGCGTAGCCCCACACACCTGGGGGCTGCAGGCTTTCCTGCTCTCTTCAGCCTCAGAAGAACCCTTTCGCACTTGGCGCCGCGCCAGTCACAAAAATGGCCATATGTCTGGAGATTGGTTCCACGCCCAAAGAGCCAGCAGGGAAAACTATGCCTTGTTCTAAAGCTCTTTGGGAACCGCTTGCGTAGCCCCACACATCTGGGGGCTGCAGGCTTTCCTGCTGCCTTCAGCTTCAAAACCACCCTTTTCCACATGGCGTCACGCCAGGCCCAAAAATGGCCGTATGTCTGGAGACTGGTCCCACGCCCAAAGAGCCAGCAGGGAAAACTATGCCTTGTTCTAAAGCTCTTTGGGAACCGCTTGCGTAGCCCCACACACCTGGGGGCTGCAGGCTTTCCTGCTCTCTTCAGCCTCAAAAGCACGCTTTCCCACTTGGCGCCGTGCCAGGCCCAAAAATGGCCATATGTCAGGAGATTGGTCCCACGCCCAAAGAGCCAGCAGGGAAAACTATGCCTTGTTCTAAAGCTCTTTGGGAACCGCTTGCGTAGCCCCACAGACCTGCAGGCTGCACGTTTTCCTGCTGCCTTCAGCCTCAAAAACACCCTTTCTAACTTGGCGCCGGGCCAGGCCCAAAAATGGCCATAAGTCTAGAGACTGGTGCCACGCCCAAAGAGCCAGCAGGGAAAACTATGCCTTGTTCTAAAGCTCTTTGGGAACCGCTTGCGTAGCCCCACACACCTGGGGGCTGCAGGCTTTCCTGCTGCCGTCAGCCTCAAAACCACCCTTTCCCACATGGCGTCACACCAGGCACAAAAATGGCCATATGTCTGGAGATTGGTCCCACGCCCAAAGAGCCAGCAGGGAAAACTATGCCTTGTTCTAAAGCTCTTTGGGAACCGCTTGCGTAGCCCCACACACCTGGGGGCTGCAGGCTTTCCTGCTGCCTTCAGCCTCAAAACCACCCTTTTCCACATGGCGTCACGCCAGGCAAAAAAATGGCCATATGTCTGGAGGTTGGTCCCACGCCCAAAGAGCCAGCAGGGAAAACTATGCCTTGTTCTAAAGCTCTTTGGGAACCGCTTGCGTAGACCCACACACCTGGGGGCTGCAGGCTTTCCTGCTCTCTTCAGCCTCAGAAGAACCCTTTCGCACTTGGCGCCGCGCCAGGCACAAAAATGGATATATGTCTGGAGATTGGTTCCACGCCCAAAGAGCCAGCAGGGAAAACTATGCCTTGTTCTAAAGCTCTTTGGGAACCGCTTGCGTAGCCCCACACACCTGGGGGCTGCAGGCTTTCCTGCTCTCTTCAGCCTCAAAACCACCCTTTCCCACATGGCGTCACACCAGGCCCAAAAATGGCCATATGTCTGGAGGCTGGTCCCACGCCCAAAGAGCCAGCAGGGAAAACTATGCCTTGTTCTAAAGCTCTTTGGGAACCGCTTGCGTAGCCCCACAGACCTGCAGGCTGCACGCTTTCCTGCTGCCTTCAGCCTCAAAACCACCCTTTCTAACTTGGCGCCGGGCCAGGCCCAAAAATGGCCATAAGTCTAGAGACTGGTCCCACGCCCAAAGAGCCAGCAGGGAAAACTATGCCTTGTTCTAAAGCTCTTTGGGTACCGCTTGCGTAGCCCCACACACCTGGGGGCTGCAGGCTTTCCTGCTGCCTTCAGCCTCAAAACCACCCTTTCCCACTTGGCGCCGCGCCAGGCCCAAAAAAGGCCATATGTCTGGAGACTGGTGCCACGCCCAAAGAGCCATCAGGGAAAACTATGCCGTGTTCTAAAGCTCTTTGGGAACCTCTTGCGTAGCCCCACACACCTGGGGGCTGCAGGCTTTCCTGCTACCTTCAGCCTCAAAATCACACTTTCCCACATGGCGTCACGCCAGGCACAAAAATGGCCATATGTCTGGAGGCTGGTCCCACGCCCAAAGAGCCAGCAGGGAAAACTATGCCTTGTTCTAAAGCTCTTTGGGAACCGCTTGCGTAGCCCCACACACCTGGGGGCTGCAGGCTTTCCTGCTGCCTTCAGCCTCAAAAGCACGCTTTCCCACTTGGCGCCGCGCCAGGCCCAAAAATGGCCATATGTCTGGAGGTTGGTTCCACGCCCAAAGAGCCAGCAGGGAAAACTATGCCTTGTTCTAAAGCTCTTTGGGAACCGCTTGCGTAGCCCCACACACCTGGGGGCTGCAGGCTTTCCTGCTGTCTTCAGCCTCAGAAGAACCCTTTCGCACTTTGCGCCGCGCCAGGCAAAAAATGGCCGTATGTCTGGAGATTGGTTCCACGCCCAAAGAGCCAGCAGGGAAAACTATGCCTTGTTCTAAAGCTCTTTGGGAACCGCTTGCGTAGCCCCACACACCTGGGGGCTGCAGGCTTTCCTGCTGCCTTCAGCCTCAAAACCACCCTTTTCCACATGGCGTCACGCCAGGCAAAAAAATGGCCATATGTCTGGAGAGTGGTGCCACGCCCAAAGAGCCAGCAGGGAAAACTATGCCTTGTTCTAAAGCTCTTTGGGAACCGCTTGCGTAGCCCCACACACCTGGGGGCTGCAGGCTTTCCTGCTGCCTTCAGCCTCAAAACCACCCTTTTCCACATGGCGTCACGCTAGGCACAAAAATGGCCATATGGCTGGAGATTGGTTCCACGCCCAAAGAGCCAGCAGGGAAAACTATGCCTTGTTCTAAAGCTCTTTGGGAACCGCTTGCGTAGCCCCACAGACCTGGGGGCTGCAGGCTTTCCTGCTGCCTTCAGCCTCAAAACCACCCTTTCCCACATGGCGTCACACGAGGCACAAAAATGGCCATATGTCTGGAGATTGGTCCCACGCCCAAAGAGCCAGCAGGGAAAACTATGCCTTGTTCTAAAGCTCTTTGGGAACCGCTTGCGTAGCCCCACACACCTGGGGGCTGCAGGCTTTCCTGCTCTCTTCAGCCTCAAAAGCACGCTTTCCCACTTGGCGCCGTGCCAGGCCCAAAAATGGCCGTATGTCAGGAGATTGGTCCCACGCCCAAAGAGCCAGCAGGGAAAACTATGCCTTGTTCTAAAGCTCTTTGGGAACCGCTTGCGTAGCCCCGCAGACCTGCAGGCTGCACGTTTTCCTGCTGCCTTCAGCCTCAAAAACACCCTTTCTAACTTGGCGCCGGGCCAGGCCCAAAAATGGCCATAAGTCTAGAGACTGGTGCCACGCCCAAAGAGCCAGCAGGGAAAACTATGCCTTGTTCTAAAGCTCTTTGGGAACCGCTTGCGTAGCCCCACAGACCTGGGGGCTGCAGGCTTTCCTGCTGCCGTCAGCCTCAAAACCACCCTTTCCCACATGGCGTCACACCAGGCACAAAAATGGCCATATGTCTGGAGATTGGTCCCACGCCCAAAGAGCCAGCAGGGAAAACTATGCCTTGTTCTAAAGCTCTTTGGGAACCGCTTGCGTAGCCCCACACACCTGGGGGCTGCAGGCTTTCCTGCTGCCTTCAGCCTCAAAACCACCCTTTTCCACATGGCGTCACGCCAGGCAAAAAAATGGCCATATGTCTGGAGGTTGGTCCCACGCCCAAAGAGCCAGCAGGGAAAACTATGCCTTGTTCTAAAGCTCTTTGGGAACCGCTTGCGTAGACCCACACACCTGGGGGCTGCAGGCTTTCCTGCTCTCTTCAGCCTCAGAAGAACCCTTTCGCACTTGGCGCCGCGCTAGGCACAAAAATGGATATATGTCTGGAGATTGGTTCCACGCCCAAAGAGCCAGCAGGGAAAACTATGCCTTGTTCTAAAGCTCTTTGGGAACCGCTTGCGTAGCCCCACACACCTGGGGGCTGCAGGCTTTCCTGCTCTCTTCAGCCTCAAAACCACCCTTTCCCACATGGCGTCACACCAGGCCCAAAAATGGCCATATGTCTGGAGGCTGGTCCCACGCCCAAAGAGCCAGCAGGGAAAACTATGCCTTGTTCTAAAGCTCTTTGGGAACCGCTTGCGTAGCCCCACAGACCTGCAGGCTGCACGCTTTCCTGCTGCCTTCAGCCTCAAAACCACCCTTTCTAACTTGGCGCCGGGCCAGGCCCAAAAATGACCATAAGTCTAGAGACTGGTCCCACGCCCAAAGAGCCAGCACGGAAAACTATGCCTTGTTCTAAAGCTCTTTGGGAACGGCTTGCGTAGCCCCACACACCTGGGGGCTGCAGGCTTTCCTGCTGCCTTCAGCCTCAAAACCACCCTTTTCCACATGGCGTCACGCCAGGCCCAAAAATGGCCGTATGTCTGGAGACTGGTCCCACGCCCAAAGAGCCAGCAGGGAAAACTATGCCTTGTTCTAAAGCTCTTTGGGAACCGCTTGCGTAGCCCCACAGACCTGCAGGCTGCAGGCTTTCCTGCTGCCTTCAGCCTCAAAACCACCCTTTCCCACTTGGCGCCGCGCCAGGCCCAAAAATGGCCGTATGTCTGGAGACTGGTCCCACGCCCAAAGAGCCAGGAGGGAAAACTATGCCTTGTTCTAAAGCTCTTTGGGAGCCGCTTGCGTAGCCCCACAGACCTGGGGGCTGCAGGCTTTCCTGCTGCCTTCAGCCTCAAAAGCACCCTTTCCCACATGGCGTCACACTAGGCACAAAAATGGCCATATGTCTGGAAGTTGGTCCCACGCCCAAAGAGCCAGCATGGAAAACTATGCCTTGTTTTAAAGCTCTTTGGGAACCGCTTGCGTAGCCCCACACACCTGGGGGCTGCAGGCTTTCCTGCTGCCTTCAGCTTCAAAACCACCCTTTTCCACATGGCGTGACGCCAGGCCCAAAAATGGCCCTATGTCTGGAGACTGGTCCCACGCCCAAAGAGCCAGCAGGGAAAACTATGCCTTGTTCTAAAGCTCTTTGGGAACCGCTTGCGTAGCCCCACACACCTGGGGGCTGCAGGCTTTCCTGCTGCCTTCAGCCTCAAAACCACCCTTTCCCACTTGGCGCCGCGCCAGGCACAAAAATGGCCATATGGCTGGAGACTGGTCCCACGCCCAAAGAGCCAGCAGGGAAAACTATGCCTTGTTCTAAAGCTCTTTGGGAACCGCTTGCGTAGCCCCACACACCTGGGGGCTGCAGGCTTTCCTGCTGCCTTCAGCCTCAAAACCACCCTTTCCCACTTGGCGTCACACCAGGCCCAAAAATGGCTATATGTCTAGAGACTGGTGCCACGCCCAAAGAGCCAGCAGGGAAAACTATGCCTTGTTCTAAAGCTCTTTGGGAACCGCTTGCGTAGCCCCACAGACCTGCAGGCTGCAGGCTTTCCTGCTGTCTTCAGCCTCAAAACCACCCTTTCCCACTTGGCGCCGCGCCAGGCACAAAAATGGCCGTATGTCTGGAGACTGGTCCCACGCCCAAAGAGCCAGCAGGGAAAACTATGCCTTGTTCTAAAGCTCTTTGGGAACCGCTTGCGTAGCCCCACACACCTGGGGGCTGCAGGCTTTCCTGCTGCCTTCAGCCTCAAAACCACCCTTTCCCACATGGCGTCACACCAGGCCCAAAAATGGCCGTATGTCTGGAGACTGGTCCCACGCCCAAAGAGCCAGCAGGGAAAACTATGCCTTGTACTAAAGCTCTTTGGGAACCGCTTGCGTAGCCCCACACACCTGGGGGCTGCAGGCTTTCCTGCTCTCTTCAGCCTCAGAAGAACCCTTTCGCACTTGGCGCCGCGCCAGGCACAAAAATGGCCATATGTCTGGAGATTGGTCCTACGCCCAAAGAGCCAGCAGGGAAAACTATGCCTTGTTCTAAAGCTCTTTGGGAACCGCTTGCGTAGCCCCACAGACCTGGAGGCTGCAGGCTTTCCTGCTGCCTTCAGCCTCAAAAGCACCCTTTCCCACATGGCGTCACACGAGGCACAAAAATGGCCATATGTCTGGAGATTGGTCCCACGCCCAAAGAGCCAGCAGGGAAAACTATGCCTTGTTCTAAAGCTCTTTGGGAACCGCTTGCGTAGCCCCACACACCTGCGGGCTGCAGGCTTTCCTGCTGCCTTCAGCCTCAAAACCACCCTTTCCCACATGGCGTCACGCCAGGCACAAAAATGGCCATATGTCTGGAAGTTGGTCCCACGCCCAAAGAGCCTGCAGGGAAAACTATGCCTTGTTCTAAAGCTCTTTGGGAACCGCTTGCGTAGACCCACACACCTGGGGGCTGCTGGCTTTCCTGCTGCCTTCAGCCTCAAAACCACCCTTTCCCACTTGGCGCCGCGCCAGGCCCAAAAATGGCCGTATGTCTGGAGACTGGTCCCACGCCCAAAGAGCCAGCAGGGAAAACTATGCCTTGTTCTAAAGCTCTTTGGGAACCGCTTGCGTAGCCCCACACACCTGGGGGCTGCAGGCTTTCCTGCTCTCTTCAGCCTCAAAAGCACGCTTTCCCACTTGGCGCCGCGCTAGGCCCAAAAATGGCCATATGTCTGGAGACTGGTGCCACGCCCAAAGAGCCAGCAGGGAAAACTATGCCTTGTTCTAAAGCTCTTTGGGAACCGCTTGCGTAGCCCCGCAGACCTGCAGGCTGCACGTTTTCCTGCTGCCTTCAGCCTCAAAAACACCCTTTCTAACTTGGCGCCGGGCCAGGCCCAAAAATGGCCATAAGTCTAGAGACTGGTGCCACGCCCAAAGAGCCAGCAGGGAAAACTATGCCTTGTTCTAAAGCTCTTTGGGAACCGCTTGCGTAGCCCCACAGACCTGGGGGCTGCAGGCTTTCCTGCTGCCGTCAGCCTCAAAACCACCCTTTCCCACATGGCGTCACACCAGGCACAAAAATGGCCATATGTCTGGAGATTGGTCCCACGCCCAAAGAGCCAGCAGGGAAAACTATGCCTTGTTCTAAAGCTCTTTGGGAACCGCTTGCGTAGCCCCACACACCTGGGGGCTGCAGGCTTTCCTGCTGCCTTCAGCCTCAAAACCACCCTTTTCCACATGGCGTCACGCCAGGCAAAAAAATGGCCATATGTCTGGAGGTTGGTCCCACGCCCAAAGAGCCAGCAGGGAAAACTATGCCTTGTTCTAAAGCTCTTTGGGAACCGCTTGCGTAGACCCACACACCTGGGGGCTGCAGGCTTTCCTGCTCTCTTCAGCCTCAGAAGAACCCTTTCGCACTTGGCGCCGCGCTAGGCACAAAAATGGATATATGTCTGGAGATTGGTTCCACGCCCAAAGAGCCAGCAGGGAAAACTATGCCTTGTTCTAAAGCTCTTTGGGAACCGCTTGCGTAGCCCCACACACCTGGGGGCTGCAGGCTTTCCTGCTCTCTTCAGCCTCAAAACCACCCTTTCCCACATGGCGTCACACCAGGCCCAAAAATGGCCATATGTCTGGAGGCTGGTCCCACGCCCAAAGAGCCAGCAGGGAAAACTATGCCTTGTTCTAAAGCTCTTTGGGAACCGCTTGCGTAGCCCCACAGACCTGCAGGCTGCACGCTTTCCTGCTGCCTTCAGCCTCAAAACCACCCTTTCTAACTTGGCGCCGGGCCAGGCCCAAAAATGACCATAAGTCTAGAGACTGGTCCCACGCCCAAAGAGCCAGCACGGAAAACTATGCCTTGTTCTAAAGCTCTTTGGGAACGGCTTGCGTAGCCCCACACACCTGGGGGCTGCAGGCTTTCCTGCTGCCTTCAGCCTCAAAACCACCCTTTTCCACATGGCGTCACGCCAGGCCCAAAAATGGCCGTATGTCTGGAGACTGGTCCCACGCCCAAAGAGCCAGCAGGGAAAACTATGCCTTGTTCTAAAGCTCTTTGGGAACCGCTTGCGTAGCCCCACAGACCTGCAGGCTGCAGGCTTTCCTGCTGCCTTCAGCCTCAAAACCACCCTTTCCCACTTGGCGCCGCGCCAGGCCCAAAAATGGCCGTATGTCTGGAGACTGGTGCCACGCCCAAAGAGCCAGGAGGGAAAACTATGCCTTGTTCTAAAGCTCTTTGGGAGCCGCTTGCGTAGCCCCACAGACCTGGGGGCTGCAGGCTTTCCTGCTGCCTTCAGCCTCAAAAGCACCCTTTCCCACATGGCGTCACACTAGGCACAAAAATGGCCATATGTCTGGAAGTTGGTCCCACGCCCAAAGAGCCAGCATGGAAAACTATGCCTTGTTTTAAAGCTCTTTGGGAACCGCTTGCGTAGCCCCACACACCTGGGGGCTGCAGGCTTTCCTGCTGCCTTCAGCTTCAAAACCACCCTTTTCCACATGGCGTGACGCCAGGCCCAAAAATGGCCCTATGTCTGGAGACTGGTCCCACGCCCAAAGAGCCAGCAGGGAAAACTATGCCTTGTTCTAAAGCTCTTTGGGAACCGCTTGCGTAGCCCCACACACCTGGGGGCTGCAGGCTTTCCTGCTGCCTTCAGCCTCAAAACCACCCTTTCCCACTTGGCGCCGCGCCAGGCACAAAAATGGCCATATGGCTGGAGACTGGTCCCACGCCCAAAGAGCCAGCAGGGAAAACTATGCCTTGTTCTAAAGCTCTTTGGGAACCGCTTGCGTAGCCCCACACACCTGGGGGCTGCAGGCTTTCCTGCTGCCTTCAGCCTCAAAACCACCCTTTCCCACTTGGCGTCACACCAGGCCCAAAAATGGCCATATGTCTAGAGACTGGTGCCACGCCCAAAGAGCCAGCAGGGAAAACTATGCCTTGTTCTAAAGCTCTTTGGGAACCGCTTGCGTAGCCCCACAGACCTGCAGGCTGCAGGCTTTCCTGCTGTCTTCAGCCTCAAAACCACCCTTTCCCACTTGGCGCCGCGCCAGGCACAAAAATGGCCGTATGTCTGGAGACTGGTCCCACGCCCAAAGAGCCAGCAGGGAAAACTATGCCTTGTTCTAAAGCTCTTTGGGAACCGCTTGCGTAGCCCCACACACCTGGGGGCTGCAGGCTTTCCTGCTGCCTTCAGCCTCAAAACCACCCTTTCCCACTTGGCGTCACACAAGGCACAAAAATGGCCATATTTCTGGAGATTGGTCCCACGCCCAAAGAGCCAGCAGGGAAAACTATGCCTTGTTCTAAAGCTCTTTGGGAACCGCTTGCGTAGCCCCACACACCTGGGGGCTGCAGGCTTTCCTGCTCTCTTCAGCCTCAAAAGCACGCTTTCCCACTTGGCGCCGCGCTAGGTCCAAAAATGGCCATATGTCTGGAGACTGGTGCCACGCCCAAAGAGCCAGCAGGGAAAACTATGCCTTGTTCTAAAGCTCTTTGGGAACCGCTTGCGTAGCCCCACACACCTGGGGGCTGCAGGCTTTCCTGCTGCCTTCAGCCTCAAAACCACCCTTTCCCACATGGCGTCACACGAGGCACAAAAATGGCCATATGTCTGGAGATTGGTCCCACGCCCAAAGAGCCAGCAGGGAAAACTATGCCTTGTTCTAAAGCTCTTTGGGAACCGCTTGCGTAGCCCCACACACCTGGGGGCTGCAGGCTTTCCTGCTCTCTTCAGCCTCAAAAGCACGCTTTCTCACTTGGCGCCGCGCCAGGCACAAAAATGGCCATATGTCTGGAGATTGGTCCTACGCCCAAAGAGCCAGCAGGGAAAACTATGCCTTGTTCTAAAGCTCTTTGGGAACCGCTTGCGTAGCCCCACAGACCTGGAGGCTGCAGGCTTTCCTGCTGCCTTCAGCCTCAAAAGCACCCTTTCCCACATGGCGTCACACGAGGCACAAAAATGGCCATATGTCTGGAGATTGGTCCCACGCCCAAAGAGCCAGCAGGGAAAACTATGCCTTGTTCTAAAGCTCTTTGGGAACCGCTTGCGTAGCCCCACACACCTGGGGGCTGCAGGCTTTCCTGCTGCCTTCAGCCTCAAAACCACCCTTTCCCACATGGCGTCACGCCAGGCACAAAAATGGCCATATGTCTGGAAGTTGGTCCCACGCCCAAAGAGCCTGCAGGGAAAACTATGCCTTGTTCTAAAGCTCTTTGGGAACCGCTTGCGTAGCCCCACACACCTGGGGGCTGCTGGCTTTCCTGCTGCCTTCAGCCTCAAAACCACCCTTTCCCACTTGGCGCCGCGCCAGGCCCAAAAATGGCCGTATGTCTGGAGACTGGTCCCACGCCCAAAGAGCCAGCAGGGAAAACTATGCCTTGTTCTAAAGCTCTTTGGGAACCGCTTGCGTAGCCCCACACACCTGGGGGCTGCAGGCTTTCCTGCTCTCTTCAGCCTCAAAAGCACGCTTTCCCACTTGGCGCCGCGCTAGGCCCAAAAATGGTCATATGTCTGGAGACTGGTGCCACGCCCAAAGAGCCAGCAGGGAAAACTATGCCTTGTTCTAAAGCTCTTTGGGAACCGCTTGCGTAGCCCCACACACCTGGGGGCTGCAGGCTTTCCTGCTGCCTTCAGCCTCAAAACCACCCTTTCGCACTTGGCGCCGCGCCAGGCCCAAAAATGGCCATATGTCTAGAGACTGGTGCCACGCCCAAAGAGCCACCAGGGAAAACTATGCCTTGTTCTAAAGCTCTTTGGGAACCGCTTGCGTAGCCCCACAGACCTGGGGGCTGCAGGCTTTCCTGCTGCCTTCAGCCTCAAAACCACCCTTTCCCACTTGGCGTCACACCAGGCACAAAAATGGCCATATTTCTGGAGATTGGTCCCACGCCCAAAGAGCCAGCAGGGAAAACTATGCCTTGTTCTAAAGGTCTTTGGGAACCGCTTGCGTAGCCCCACACACCTGGGGGCTGCAGGCTTTCCTGCTCTCTTCAGCCTCAAAAGCACGCTTTCCCACTTGGCGCCGCGCTAGGTCCAAAAATGGCCATATGTCTGGAGACTGGTGCCACGCCCAAAGAGCCAGCAGGGAAAACTATGCCTTGTTCTAAAGCTCTTTGGGAACCGCTTGCGTAGCCCCACACACCTGGGGGCTGCAGGCTTTCCTGCTGCCTTCAGCCTCAAAACCACCCTTTCTCACTTGGCGCCGGGCCAGGCCCAAAAATGGCCATATGTCTAGAGACTGGTGCCACGCCCAAAGAGCCAGCAGGGAAAACTATGCCTTGTTCTAAAGCTCTTTGGGAACCGCTTGCGTAGCCCCACAGACCTGCAGGCTGCAGGCTTTCCTGCTGCCTTCAGCCTCAAAAGCACCCTTTCCCACTTGGCGCCGCGCCAGGCCCAAAAATGGCCGTATGGCTGGAGACTGGTCCCACGCCCAAAGAGCCAGCAGGGAAAACTATGCCTTGTTCTAAAGCTCTTTGGGAACCGCTTGCGTAGCCCCACACACCTGGGGGCTGCAGGCTTTCCTGCTGCCTTCAGCCTCAAAACCACCCTTTCCCACATGGCGTCACACCAGGCACAAAAATGGCCATATGTCTGGAGGTTGGTCCCACGCCCAAAGAGCCTGCAGGGAAAACTATGCCTTGTTCTAAAGCTCTTTGGGAACCGCTTGCGTAGCCCCACACACCTGGGGGCTGCAGGCTTTCCTGCTGCCTTCAGCCTCAAAACCACCCTTTCCCACTTGGCCCCGCACGAGGCCCAAAAATGGCCGTATGTCTGGAGACTGGTCCCACGCCCAAAGAGCCAGCAGGGAAAACTATGCCTTGTACTAAAGCTCTTTGGGAACGGCTTGCGTAGCCCCACACACCTGGGGGCTGCAGGCTTTCCTGCTCTCTTCAGCCTCAGAAGAACCCTTTCGCACTTGGCGCCGCGCCAGGCACAAAAATGGCCATATGTCTGGAGATTGGTCCCAAGCCCAAAGAGCCAGCAGGGAAAACTATGCCTTGTTCTAAAGCTCTTTGGGAACCGCTTGCGTAGCCCCACACACCTGGGGGCTGCAGGCTTTCCTGCTGCCTTCAGCCTCAAAACCACCCTTTCCCACTTGGCGCCGCGCCAGGCACAAAAATGGCCATATGGCTGGAGACTGGTGCCACGCCCAAAGAGCCAGCAGGGAAAACTATGCCTTGTTCTAAAGCTCTTTGGGAACAGCTTGTGTAGCCCCACAGACCTGGGGGCTGCAGGCTTTCCTGCTGCCTTCAGCCTCAAAACCACCCTTTCCCACATGGCGTCACACCAGGCACAAAAATGGCCATATGTCTGGAGGTTGGTCCCACGCCCAAAGAGCCAGCAGGGAAAACTATGCCTTGTTCTAAAGCTCTTTGGGAACCGCTTGCGTAGCCCCACACACCTGGGGGCTGCAGGCTTTCCTGCTCTCTTCAGCCTCAGAAGAACCCTTTCGCACTTGGCGCCGCGCCAGGCACAAAAATGGCCATATGTCTGGGGACTGGTTCCACGCCCAAAGAGCCAGCAGGGAAAACTATGCCTTGTTCTAAAGCTCTTTGGGAACCGCTTGCGTAGCCCCACACACCTGGGGGCTGCAGGCTTTCCTGCTCTCTTCAGCCTCAGAAGAACCCTTTCGCACTTGGCGCCGCGCCAGGCCCAAAAATGGCCATATGTCTGGGGACTGGTTCCACGCCCAAAGAGCCAGCAGGGAAAACTATGCCTTGTTCTAAAGCTCTTTGGGAACCGCTTGCGTAGCCCCACACACCTGGGGGCTGCAGGCTTTCCTGCTGCCTTCAGCCTCAAAACCACCCTTTCCCACTTGGCGCCGCGCCAGGCCCAAAAATGGCCGTATGTCTGGAGACTGGTCCCACGCCCAAAGAGCCAGCAGGGAAAACTATGCCTTGTTCTAAAGCTCTTTGGGAACCGCTTGCGTAGCCCCACACACCTGGGGGCTGCAGGCTTTCCTGCTGCCTTCAGCCTCAAAACCACCCTTTCCCACTTGGCGCCGCGCCAGGCACAAAAATGGCCATATGGCTGGAGACTGGTGCCACACCCAAAGAGCCAGCAGGGAAAACTATGCCTTGTTCTAAAGCTCTTTGGGAACCGCTTGCGTAGCCCCACACACGTGGGGGCTGCAGGCTTTCCTGCTCTCTTCAGCCTCAGAAGAACCCTTTCGCACTTGGCGCAGCGCCAGGCACAAAAATGGACATATGTCTGGAGATTGGTTCCACGCCCAAAGAGCCAGCAGGGAAAACTATGCCTTGTTCTAAAGCTCTTTGGGAACCGCTTGCGCAGCCCCACACACCTGGGGGCTGCAGGCTTTCCTGCTGCCTTCAGCCTCAAAACCACCCTTTCCCACTTGGCGCCGCTCCAGGCACAAAAATGGCCATATGGCTGGAGACTGGTCCCACGCCCAAAGAGCCAGCAGGGAAAACTATGCCTTGTTCTAAAGCTCTTTGGGAACCGCTTGCGTAGCCCCACACACCTGGGGGCTGCAGGCTTTCCTGCTGCCTTCAGCCTCAAAACCACCCTTTCCCACTTGGCGCCGCGCCAGGCACAAAAATGGCTATATGGCTGGAGACTGGTGCCACGCCCAAAGAGCCAGCAGGGAAAACTATGCCTTGTTCTAAAGCTCTTTGGGAACCGCTTGCGTAGCCCCACACACCTGGGGGCTGCAGGCTTTCCTGCTGCCTTCAGCCTCAAAACCACCCTTTCCCACTTGGCGTCACACCAGGCACAAAAATGGCCATATGTCTGGAGATTGGTCCCACGCCCAAAGAGCCAGCAGGGAAAACTATGCCTTGTTCTAAAGCTCTTTGGGAACCGCTTGCGTAGCCCCACACACCTGGGGGCTGCAGGCTTTCCTGCTGCCTTCAGCCTCAAAACCACCCTTTCCCACTTGGCGCCGCGCCAGGCACAAAAATGGCCATATGGCTGGAGACTGGTGCCACGCCCAAAGAGCCAGCAGGGAAAACTATGCCTTGTTCTAAAGCTCTTTGGGAACAGCTTGTGTAGCCCCACAGACCTGGGGGCTGCAGGCTTTCCTGCTGCCTTCAGCCTCAAAACCACCCTTTCCCACATGGCGTCACACCAGGCACAAAAATGGCCATATGTCTGGAGGTTGGTCCCACGCCCAAAGAGCCAGCAGGGAAAACTATGCCTTGTTCTAAAGCTCTTTGGGAACCGCTTGCGTAGCCCCACACACCTGGGGGCTGCAGGCTTTCCTGCTCTCTTCAGCCTCAGAAGAACCCTTTCGCACTTGGCGCCGCGCCAGGCCCAAAAATGGCCATATGTCTGGGGACTGGTTCCACGCCCAAAGAGCCAGCAGGGAAAACTATGCCTTGTTCTAAAGCTCTTTGGGAACCGCTTGCGTAGCCCCACACACCTGGGGGCTGCAGGCTTTCCTGCTCTCTTCAGCCTCAGAAGAACCCTTTCGCACTTGGCGCCGCGCCAGGCCCAAAAATGGCCATATGTCTGGGGACTGGTTCCACGCCCAAAGAGCCAGCAGGGAAAACTATGCCTTGTTCTAAAGCTCTTTGGGAACCGCTTGCGTAGCCCCACACACCTGGGGGCTGCAGGCTTTCCTGCTGCCTTCAGCCTCAAAACCACCCTTTCCCACTTGGCGCCGCGCCAGGCCCAAAAATGGCCGTATGTCTGGAGACTGGTCCCACGCCCAAAGAGCCAGCAGGGAAAACTATGCCTTGTTCTAAAGCTCTTTGGGAACCGCTTGCGTAGCCCCACACACCTGGGGGCTGCAGGCTTTCCTGCTGCCTTCAGCCTCAAAACCACCCTTTCCCACTTGGCGCCGCGCCAGGCACAAAAATGGCCATATGGCTGGAGACTGGTGCCACGCCCAAAGAGCCAGCAGGGAAAACTATGCCTTGTTCTAAAGCTCTTTGGGAACCGCTTGCGTAGCCCCACACACGTGGGGGCTGCAGGCTTTCCTGCTCTCTTCAGCCTCAGAAGAACCCTTTCGCACTTGGCGCAGCGCCAGGCACAAAAATGGACATATGTCTGGAGATTGGTTCCACGCCCAAAGAGCCAGCAGGGAAAACTATGCCTTGTTCTAAAGCTCTTTGGGAACC
The DNA here is from genome assembly GCF_963924245.1 of Chroicocephalus ridibundus. Classification (NCBI taxonomy): domain Eukaryota; kingdom Metazoa; phylum Chordata; class Aves; order Charadriiformes; family Laridae; genus Chroicocephalus; species Chroicocephalus ridibundus. The sequence goes on from NW_026961681.1 coordinate 414,754, forward strand.
GCTTGCGCAGCCCCACACACCTGGGGGCTGCAGGCTTTCCTGCTGCCTTCAGCCTCAAAACCACCCTTTCCCACTTGGCGCCGCTCCAGGCACAAAAATGGCCATATGGCTGGAGACTGGTCCCACGCCCAAAGAGCCAGCAGGGAAAACTATGCCTTGTTCTAAAGCTCTTTGGGAACCGCTTGCGTAGCCCCACACACCTGGGGGCTGCAGGCTTTCCTGCTGCCTTCAGCCTCAAAACCACCCTTTCCCACTTGGCGCCGCGCCAGGCACAAAAATGGCTATATGGCTGGAGACTGATGCCACGCCCAAAGAGCCAGCAGGGAAAACTATGCCTTGTTCTAAAGCTCTTTGGGAACCGCTTGCGTAGCCCCACACACCTGGGGGCTGCAGGCTTTCCTGCTGCCTTCAGCCTCAAAACCACCCTTTCCCACTTGGCGTCACACCAGGCACAAAAATGGCCATATGTCTGGAGATTGGTCCCACGCCCAAAGAGCCAGCAGGGAAAACTATGCCTTGTTCTAAAGCTCTTTGGGAACCGCTTGCGTAGCCCCACACACCTGGGGGCTGCAGGCTTTCCTGCTCTCTTCAGCCTCAAAAGCACGTTTTCCCACTTGGCGCCGCGCTAGGCCCAAAAATGGCCATATGGCTGGAGACTGGTGCCACGCCCAAAGAGCCAGCAGGGAAAACTATTTCTTGTACTAAAGCTCTTTGGGAACGGCTTGCGTAGCCCCACAGACCTGCAGGCTGCAGGCTTTCCTGCTGCCTTCAGCCTCAAAACCACCCTTTCCCACTTGGCGCCGCGCCAGGCACAAAAATGGCCGTATGTCTGGAGACTGGTGCCACGCCCAAAGAGCCAGCAGGGAAAACTATGCCTTGTTCTAAAGCTCTTTGGGAACGGCTTGCGTAGCCCCACACACCTGGGGGCTGCAGGCTTTCCTGCTGCCTTCAGCCTCAAAACCACCCTTTCCCACATGGCGTCACACCAGGCACAAAAACGGCCATATGTCTGGAGACTGGTCGCACGCCCAAAGAGCCAGCAGGGAAAACTATGCCTTGTTCTAAAGCTCTTTGGGAACCGCTTGCGTAGCCCCACACACCTGGGGGCTGCAGGCTTTCCTGCTGCCTTCAGCCTCAAAACCACCCTTTCCCACATGGCGTCACACCAGGCACAAAAATGGCCATATGTCTGGAGATTGGTCCCACGCCCAAAGAGCCTGCAGGGAAAACTATGCCTTGTTCTAAAGCTCTTTGGGAACCGCTTGCGTAGCCCCACACACCTGGGGGCTGCAGGCTTTCCTGCTGCCTTCAGCCTCAAAACCACCCTTTCCCACTTGGCCCCGCACGAGGCCCAAAAATGGCCGTATGTCTGGAGACTGGTCCCACGCCCAAAGAGCCAGCAGGGAAAACTATGCCTTGTACTAAAGCTCTTTGGGAACGGCTTGCGTAGCCCCACACACCTGGGGGCTGCAGGCTTTCCTGCTCTCTTCAGCCTCAGAAGAACCCTTTCGCACTTGGCGCCGCGCCAGGCACAAAAATGGCCATATGTCTGGAGATTGGTCCCAAGCCCAAAGAGCCAGCAGGGAAAACTATGCCTTGTTCTAAAGCTCTTTGGGAACCGCTTGCGTAGCCCCACACACCTGGGGGCTGCAGGCTTTCCTGCTGCCTTCAGCCTCAAAACCACCCTTTCCCACTTGGCGCCGCGCCAGGCACAAAAATGGCCATATGGCTGGAGACTGGTGCCACGCCCAAAGAGCCAGCAGGGAAAACTATGCCTTGTTCTAAAGCTCTTTGGGAACAGCTTGTGTAGCCCCACAGACCTGGGGGCTGCAGGATTTCCTGCTGCCTTCAGCCTCAAAACCACCCTTTCCCACATGGCGTCACACCAGGCACAAAAATGGCCATATGTCTGGAGGTTGGTCCCACGCCCAAAGAGCCAGCAGGGAAAATTATGCCTTGTTCTAAAGCTCTTTGGGAACCGCTTGCGTAGCCCCACACACCTGGGGGCTGCAGGCTTTCCTGCTCTCTTCAGCCTCAGAAGAACCCTTTCGCACTTGGCGCCGCGCCAGGCACAAAAATGGCCATATGTCTGGGGACTGGTTCCACGCCCAAAGAGCCAGCAGGGAAAACTATGCCTTGTTCTAAAGCTCTTTGGGAACCGCTTGCGTAGCCCCACACACCTGGGGGCTGCAGGCTTTCCTGCTCTCTTCAGCCTCAGAAGAACCCTTTCGCACTTGGCGCCGCGCCAGGCACAAAAATGGCCATATGTCTGGGGACTGGTTCCACGCCCAAAGAGCCAGCAGGGAAAACTATGCCTTGTTCTAAAGCTCTTTGGGAACCGCTTGCGTAGCCCCACACACCTGGGGGCTGCAGGCTTTCCTGCTGCCTTCAGCCTCAAAACCACCCTTTCCCACTTGGCGCCGCGCCAGGCCCAAAAATGGCCGTATGTCTGGAGACTGGTCCCACGCCCAAAGAGCCAGCAGGGAAAACTATGCCTTGTTCTAAAGCTCTTTGGGAACCGCTTGCGTAGCCCCACACACCTGGGGGCTGCAGGCTTTCCTGCTGCCTTCAGCCTCAAAACCACCCTTTCCCACTTGGCGCCGCGCCAGGCACAAAAATGGCCATATGGCTGGAGACTGGTGCCACGCCCAAAGAGCCAGCAGGGAAAACTATGCCTTGTTCTAAAGCTCTTTGGGAACCGCTTGCGTAGCCCCACACACGTGGGGGCTGCAGGCTTTCCTGCTCTCTTCAGCCTCAGAAGAACCCTTTCGCACTTGGCGCAGCGCCAGGCACAAAAATGGACATATGTCTGGAGATTGGTTCCACGCCCAAAGAGCCAGCAGGGAAAACTATGCCTTGTTCTAAAGCTCTTTGGGAACCGCTTGCGCAGCCCCACACACCTGGGGGCTGCAGGCTTTCCTGCTGCCTTCAGCCTCAAAACCACCCTTTCCCACTTGGCGCCGCTCCAGGCACAAAAATGGCCATATGGCTGGAGACTGGTCCCACGCCCAAAGAGCCAGCAGGGAAAACTATGCCTTGTTCTAAAGCTCTTTGGGAACCGCTTGCGTAGCCCCACACACCTGGGGGCTGCAGGCTTTCCTGCTGCCTTCAGCCTCAAAACCACCCTTTCCCACTTGGCGCCGCGCCAGGCACAAAAATGGCTATATGGCTGGAGACTGGTACCACGCCCAAAGAGCCAGCAGGGAAAACTATGCCTTGTTCTAAAGCTCTTTGGGAACCGCTTGCGTAGCCCCACACACCTGGGGGCTGCAGGCTTTCCTGCTGCCTTCAGCCTCAAAACCACCCTTTCCCACTTGGCGTCACACCAGGCACAAAAATGGCCATATGTCTGGAGATTGGTCCCACGCCCAAAGAGCCAGCAGGGAAAACTATGCCTTGTTCTAAAGCTCTTTGGGAACCGCTTGCGTAGCCCCACACACCTGGGGGCTGCAGGCTTTCCTGCTGCCTTCAGCCTCAAAACCACCCTTTCCCACTTGGCGCCGCGCCAGGCACAAAAATGGCCATATGGCTGGAGACTGGTGCCACGCCCAAAGAGCCAGCAGGGAAAACTATGCCTTGTTCTAAAGCTCTTTGGGAACCGCTTGCGTAGCCCCACACACCTGGGGGCTGCAGGCTTTCCTGCTCTCTTCAGCCTCAGAAGAACCCTTTCGCACTTGGCGCCGCGCCAGGCCCAAAAATGGCCATATGTCTGGGGACTGGTTCCACGCCCAAAGAGCCAGCAGGGAAAACTATGCCTTGTTCTAAAGCTCTTTGGGAACCGCTTGCGTAGCCCCACACACCTGGGGGCTGCAGGCTTTCCTGCTCTCTTCAGCCTCAGAAGAACCCTTTCGCACTTGGCGCCGCGCCAGGCCCAAAAATGGCCATATGTCTGGGGACTGGTTCCACGCCCAAAGAGCCAGCAGGGAAAACTATGCCTTGTTCTAAAGCTCTTTGGGAACCGCTTGCGTAGCCCCACACACCTGGGGGCTGCAGGCTTTCCTGCTGCCTTCAGCCTCAAAACCACCCTTTCCCACTTGGCGCCGCGCCAGGCCCAAAAATGGCCGTATGTCTGGAGACTGGTCCCACGCCCAAAGAGCCAGCAGGGAAAACTATGCCTTGTTCTAAAGCTCTTTGGGAACCGCTTGCGTAGCCCCACACACCTGGGGGCTGCAGGCTTTCCTGCTGCCTTCAGCCTCAAAACCACCCTTTCCCACTTGGCGCCGCGCCAGGCACAAAAATGGCCATATGGCTGGAGACTGGTGCCACGCCCAAAGAGCCAGCAGGGAAAACTATGCCTTGTTCTAAAGCTCTTTGGGAACCGCTTGCGTAGCCCCACACACGTGGGGGCTGCAGGCTTTCCTGCTCTCTTCAGCCTCAGAAGAACCCTTTCGCACTTGGCGCAGCGCCAGGCACAAAAATGGACATATGTCTGGAGATTGGTTCCACGCCCAAAGAGCCAGCAGGGAAAACTATGCCTTGTTCTAAAGCTCTTTGGGAACCGCTTGCGTAGCCCCACACACCTGGGGGCTGCAGGCTTTCCTGCTGCCTTCAGCCTCAAAACCACCCTTTTCCACATGGCGTCACGCCAGGCAAAAAAATGGCCATATGTCTGGAGAGTGGTGCCACGCCCAAAGAGCCAGCAGGGAAAACTATGCCTTGTTCTAAAGCTCTTTGGGAACCGCTTGCGTAGCCCCACACACCTGGGGGCTGCAGGCTTTCCTGCTCTCTTCAGCCTCAAAAGCACGCTTTCCCACTTGGCGCCGTGCCAGGCCCAAAAATGGCCATATGTCTGGAGATTGGTCCCAAGCCCAAAGAGCCAGCAGGGAAAACTATGCCTTGTTCTAAAGCTCTTTGGGTACCGCTTGCGTAGCCCCACACACCTGGGGGCTGCAGGCTTTCCTGCTGCCTTCAGCCTCAAAACCACCCTTTCCCACTTGGCGCCGCGCCAGGCCCAAAAAAGGCCATATGTCTGGAGACTGGTGCCACGCCCAAAGAGCCATCAGGGAAAACTATGCCGTGTTCTAAAGCTCTTTGGGAACCTCTTGCGTAGCCCCACACACCTGGGGGCTGCAGGCTTTCCTGCTACCTTCAGCCTCAAAATCACACTTTCCCACATGGCGTCACGCCAGGCACAAAAATGGCCATATGTCTGGAGGCTGGTCCCACGCCCAAAGAGCCAGCAGGGAAAACTATGCCTTGTTCTAAAGCTCTTTGGGAACCGCTTGCGTAGCCCCACACACCTGGGGGCTGCAGGCTTTCCTGCTGCCTTCAGCCTCAAAAGCACGCTTTCCCACTTGGCGCCGCGCCAGGCCCAAAAATGGCCATATGTCTGGAGGTTGGTTCCACGCCCAAAGAGCCAGCAGGGAAAACTATGCCTTGTTCTAAAGCTCTTTGGGAACCGCTTGCGTAGCCCCACACACCTGGGGGCTGCAGGCTTTCCTGCTGTCTTCAGCCTCAGAAGAACCCTTTCGCACTTTGCGCCGCGCCAGGCAAAAAATGGCCGTATGTCTGGAGATTGGTTCCACGCCCAAAGAGCCAGCAGGGAAAACTATGCCTTGTTCTAAAGCTCTTTGGGAACCGCTTGCGTAGCCCCACACACCTGGGGGCTGCAGGCTTTCCTGCTGCCTTCAGCCTCAAAACCACCCTTTTCCACATGGCGTCACGCCAGGCAAAAAAATGGCCATATGTCTGGAGAGTGGTGCCACGCCCAAAGAGCCAGCAGGGAAAACTATGCCTTGTTCTAAAGCTCTTTGGGAACCGCTTGCGTAGCCCCACACACCTGGGGGCTGCAGGCTTTCCTGCTGCCTTCAGCCTCAAAACCACCCTTTTCCACATGGCGTCACGCCAGGCACAAAAATGGCCATATGGCTGGAGACTGGTGCCACGCCCAAAGAGCCAGCATGGAAAACTATGCCTTGTTCTAAAGCTCTTTGGGAACCGCTTGCGTAGCCCCACAGACCTGGGGGCTGCAGGCTTTCCTGCTGCCTTCAGCCTCAAAACCACCCTTTCCCACATGGCGTCACACGAGGCACAAAAATGGCCATATGTCTGGAGATTGGTCCCACGCCCAAAGAGCCAGCAGGGAAAACTATGCCTTGTTCTAAAGCTCTTTGGGAACCGCTTGCGTAGCCCCACACACCTGGGGGCTGCAGGCTTTCCTGCTCTCTTCAGCCTCAGAAGAACCCTTTCGCACTTGGCGCCGCGCCAGTCACAAAAATGGCCATATGTCTGGAGATTGGTTCCACGCCCAAAGAGCCAGCAGGGAAAACTATGCCTTGTTCTAAAGCTCTTTGGGAACCGCTTGCGTAGCCCCACACATCTGGGGGCTGCAGGCTTTCCTGCTGCCTTCAGCTTCAAAACCACCCTTTTCCACATGGCGTCACGCCAGGCCCAAAAATGGCCGTATGTCTGGAGACTGGTCCCACGCCCAAAGAGCCAGCAGGGAAAACTATGCCTTGTTCTAAAGCTCTTTGGGAACCGCTTGCGTAGCCCCACACACCTGGGGGCTGCAGGCTTTCCTGCTCTCTTCAGCCTCAAAAGCACGCTTTCCCACTTGGCGCCGTGCCAGGCCCAAAAATGGCCATATGTCAGGAGATTGGTCCCACGCCCAAAGAGCCAGCAGGGAAAACTATGCCTTGTTCTAAAGCTCTTTGGGAACCGCTTGCGTAGCCCCACAGACCTGCAGGCTGCACGTTTTCCTGCTGCCTTCAGCCTCAAAAACACCCTTTCTAACTTGGCGCCGGGCCAGGCCCAAAAATGGCCATAAGTCTAGAGACTGGTGCCACGCCCAAAGAGCCAGCAGGGAAAACTATGCCTTGTTCTAAAGCTCTTTGGGAACCGCTTGCGTAGCCCCACACACCTGGGGGCTGCAGGCTTTCCTGCTGCCGTCAGCCTCAAAACCACCCTTTCCCACATGGCGTCACACCAGGCACAAAAATGGCCATATGTCTGGAGATTGGTCCCACGCCCAAAGAGCCAGCAGGGAAAACTATGCCTTGTTCTAAAGCTCTTTGGGAACCGCTTGCGTAGCCCCACACACCTGGGGGCTGCAGGCTTTCCTGCTGCCTTCAGCCTCAAAACCACCCTTTTCCACATGGCGTCACGCCAGGCAAAAAAATGGCCATATGTCTGGAGGTTGGTCCCACGCCCAAAGAGCCAGCAGGGAAAACTATGCCTTGTTCTAAAGCTCTTTGGGAACCGCTTGCGTAGACCCACACACCTGGGGGCTGCAGGCTTTCCTGCTCTCTTCAGCCTCAGAAGAACCCTTTCGCACTTGGCGCCGCGCCAGGCACAAAAATGGATATATGTCTGGAGATTGGTTCCACGCCCAAAGAGCCAGCAGGGAAAACTATGCCTTGTTCTAAAGCTCTTTGGGAACCGCTTGCGTAGCCCCACACACCTGGGGGCTGCAGGCTTTCCTGCTCTCTTCAGCCTCAAAACCACCCTTTCCCACATGGCGTCACACCAGGCCCAAAAATGGCCATATGTCTGGAGGCTGGTCCCACGCCCAAAGAGCCAGCAGGGAAAACTATGCCTTGTTCTAAAGCTCTTTGGGAACCGCTTGCGTAGCCCCACAGACCTGCAGGCTGCACGCTTTCCTGCTGCCTTCAGCCTCAAAACCACCCTTTCTAACTTGGCGCCGGGCCAGGCCCAAAAATGGCCATAAGTCTAGAGACTGGTCCCACGCCCAAAGAGCCAGCAGGGAAAACTATGCCTTGTTCTAAAGCTCTTTGGGTACCGCTTGCGTAGCCCCACACACCTGGGGGCTGCAGGCTTTCCTGCTGCCTTCAGCCTCAAAACCACCCTTTCCCACTTGGCGCCGCGCCAGGCCCAAAAAAGGCCATATGTCTGGAGACTGGTGCCACGCCCAAAGAGCCATCAGGGAAAACTATGCCGTGTTCTAAAGCTCTTTGGGAACCTCTTGCGTAGCCCCACACACCTGGGGGCTGCAGGCTTTCCTGCTACCTTCAGCCTCAAAATCACACTTTCCCACATGGCGTCACGCCAGGCACAAAAATGGCCATATGTCTGGAGGCTGGTCCCACGCCCAAAGAGCCAGCAGGGAAAACTATGCCTTGTTCTAAAGCTCTTTGGGAACCGCTTGCGTAGCCCCACACACCTGGGGGCTGCAGGCTTTCCTGCTGCCTTCAGCCTCAAAAGCACGCTTTCCCACTTGGCGCCGCGCCAGGCCCAAAAATGGCCATATGTCTGGAGGTTGGTTCCACGCCCAAAGAGCCAGCAGGGAAAACTATGCCTTGTTCTAAAGCTCTTTGGGAACCGCTTGCGTAGCCCCACACACCTGGGGGCTGCAGGCTTTCCTGCTGTCTTCAGCCTCAGAAGAACCCTTTCGCACTTTGCGCCGCGCCAGGCAAAAAATGGCCGTATGTCTGGAGATTGGTTCCACGCCCAAAGAGCCAGCAGGGAAAACTATGCCTTGTTCTAAAGCTCTTTGGGAACCGCTTGCGTAGCCCCACACACCTGGGGGCTGCAGGCTTTCCTGCTGCCTTCAGCCTCAAAACCACCCTTTTCCACATGGCGTCACGCCAGGCAAAAAAATGGCCATATGTCTGGAGAGTGGTGCCACGCCCAAAGAGCCAGCAGGGAAAACTATGCCTTGTTCTAAAGCTCTTTGGGAACCGCTTGCGTAGCCCCACACACCTGGGGGCTGCAGGCTTTCCTGCTGCCTTCAGCCTCAAAACCACCCTTTTCCACATGGCGTCACGCCAGGCACAAAAATGGCCATATGGCTGGAGACTGGTGCCACGCCCAAAGAGCCAGCATGGAAAACTATGCCTTGTTCTAAAGCTCTTTGGGAACCGCTTGCGTAGCCCCACAGACCTGGGGGCTGCAGGCTTTCCTGCTGCCTTCAGCCTCAAAACCACCCTTTCCCACATGGCGTCACACGAGGCACAAAAATGGCCATATGTCTGGAGATTGGTCCCACGCCCAAAGAGCCAGCAGGGAAAACTATGCCTTGTTCTAAAGCTCTTTGGGAACCGCTTGCGTAGCCCCACACACCTGGGGGCTGCAGGCTTTCCTGCTCTCTTCAGCCTCAAAAGCACGCTTTCCCACTTGGCGCCGTGCCAGGCCCAAAAATGGCCGTATGTCAGGAGATTGGTCCCACGCCCAAAGAGCCAGCAGGGAAAACTATGCCTTGTTCTAAAGCTCTTTGGGAACCGCTTGCGTAGCCCCGCAGACCTGCAGGCTGCACGTTTTCCTGCTGCCTTCAGCCTCAAAAACACCCTTTCTAACTTGGCGCCGGGCCAGGCCCAAAAATGGCCATAAGTCTAGAGACTGGTGCCACGCCCAAAGAGCCAGCAGGGAAAACTATGCCTTGTTCTAAAGCTCTTTGGGAACCGCTTGCGTAGCCCCACAGACCTGGGGGCTGCAGGCTTTCCTGCTGCCGTCAGCCTCAAAACCACCCTTTCCCACATGGCGTCACACCAGGCACAAAAATGGCCATATGTCTGGAGATTGGTCCCACGCCCAAAGAGCCAGCAGGGAAAACTATGCCTTGTTCTAAAGCTCTTTGGGAACCGCTTGCGTAGCCCCACACACCTGGGGGCTGCAGGCTTTCCTGCTGCCTTCAGCCTCAAAACCACCCTTTTCCACATGGCGTCACGCCAGGCAAAAAAATGGCCATATGTCTGGAGGTTGGTCCCACGCCCAAAGAGCCAGCAGGGAAAACTATGCCTTGTTCTAAAGCTCTTTGGGAACCGCTTGCGTAGACCCACACACCTGGGGGCTGCAGGCTTTCCTGCTCTCTTCAGCCTCAGAAGAACCCTTTCGCACTTGGCGCCGCGCTAGGCACAAAAATGGATATATGTCTGGAGATTGGTTCCACGCCCAAAGAGCCAGCAGGGAAAACTATGCCTTGTTCTAAAGCTCTTTGGGAACCGCTTGCGTAGCCCCACACACCTGGGGGCTGCAGGCTTTCCTGCTCTCTTCAGCCTCAAAACCACCCTTTCCCACATGGCGTCACACCAGGCCCAAAAATGGCCATATGTCTGGAGGCTGGTCCCACGCCCAAAGAGCCAGCAGGGAAAACTATGCCTTGTTCTAAAGCTCTTTGGGAACCGCTTGCGTAGCCCCACAGACCTGCAGGCTGCACGCTTTCCTGCTGCCTTCAGCCTCAAAACCACCCTTTCTAACTTGGCGCCGGGCCAGGCCCAAAAATGACCATAAGTCTAGAGACTGGTCCCACGCCCAAAGAGCCAGCACGGAAAACTATGCCTTGTTCTAAAGCTCTTTGGGAACGGCTTGCGTAGCCCCACACACCTGGGGGCTGCAGGCTTTCCTGCTGCCTTCAGCCTCAAAACCACCCTTTTCCACATGGCGTCACGCCAGGCCCAAAAATGGCCGTATGTCTGGAGACTGGTCCCACGCCCAAAGAGCCAGCAGGGAAAACTATGCCTTGTTCTAAAGCTCTTTGGGAACCTCTTGCGTAGCCCCACAGACCTGCAGGCTGCAGGCTTTCCTGCTGCCTTCAGCCTCAAAACCACCCTTTCCCACTTGGCGCCGCGCCAGGCCCAAAAATGGCCGTATGTCTGGAGACTGGTCCCACGCCCAAAGAGCCAGGAGGGAAAACTATGCCTTGTTCTAAAGCTCTTTGGGAGCCGCTTGCGTAGCCCCACAGACCTGGGGGCTGCAGGCTTTCCTGCTGCCTTCAGCCTCAAAAGCACCCTTTCCCACATGGCGTCACACTAGGCACAAAAATGGCCATATGTCTGGAAGTTGGTCCCACGCCCAAAGAGCCAGCATGGAAAACTATGCCTTGTTTTAAAGCTCTTTGGGAACCGCTTGCGTAGCCCCACACACCTGGGGGCTGCAGGCTTTCCTGCTGCCTTCAGCTTCAAAACCACCCTTTTCCACATGGCGTGACGCCAGGCCCAAAAATGGCCCTATGTCTGGAGACTGGTCCCACGCCCAAAGAGCCAGCAGGGAAAACTATGCCTTGTTCTAAAGCTCTTTGGGAACCGCTTGCGTAGCCCCACACACCTGGGGGCTGCAGGCTTTCCTGCTGCCTTCAGCCTCAAAACCACCCTTTCCCACTTGGCGCCGCGCCAGGCACAAAAATGGCCATATGGCTGGAGACTGGTCCCACGCCCAAAGAGCCAGCAGGGAAAACTATGCCTTGTTCTAAAGCTCTTTGGGAACCGCTTGCGTAGCCCCACACACCTGGGGGCTGCAGGCTTTCCTGCTGCCTTCAGCCTCAAAACCACCCTTTCCCACTTGGCGTCACACCAGGCCCAAAAATGGCCATATGTCTAGAGACTGGTGCCACGCCCAAAGAGCCAGCAGGGAAAACTATGCCTTGTTCTAAAGCTCTTTGGGAACCGCTTGCGTAGCCCCACAGACCTGCAGGCTGCAGGCTTTCCTGCTGTCTTCAGCCTCAAAACCACCCTTTCCCACTTGGCGCCGCGCCAGGCACAAAAATGGCCGTATGTCTGGAGACTGGTCCCACGCCCAAAGAGCCAGCAGGGAAAACTATGCCTTGTTCTAAAGCTCTTTGGGAACCGCTTGCGTAGCCCCACACACCTGGGGGCTGCAGGCTTTCCTGCTGCCTTCAGCCTCAAAACCACCCTTTCCCACATGGCGTCACACCAGGCCCAAAAATGGCCGTATGTCTGGAGACTGGTCCCACGCCCAAAGAGCCAGCAGGGAAAACTATGCCTTGTACTAAAGCTCTTTGGGAACCGCTTGCGTAGCCCCACACACCTGGGGGCTGCAGGCTTTCCTGCTCTCTTCAGCCTCAGAAGAACCCTTTCGCACTTGGCGCCGCGCCAGGCACAAAAATGGCCATATGTCTGGAGATTGGTCCTACGCCCAAAGAGCCAGCAGGGAAAACTATGCCTTGTTCTAAAGCTCTTTGGGAACCGCTTGCGTAGCCCCACAGACCTGGAGGCTGCAGGCTTTCCTGCTGCCTTCAGCCTCAAAAGCACCCTTTCCCACATGGCGTCACACGAGGCACAAAAATGGCCATATGTCTGGAGATTGGTCCCACGCCCAAAGAGCCAGCAGGGAAAACTATGCCTTGTTCTAAAGCTCTTTGGGAACCGCTTGCGTAGCCCCACACACCTGCGGGCTGCAGGCTTTCCTGCTGCCTTCAGCCTCAAAACCACCCTTTCCCACATGGCGTCACGCCAGGCACAAAAATGGCCATATGTCTGGAAGTTGGTCCCACGCCCAAAGAGCCTGCAGGGAAAACTATGCCTTGTTCTAAAGCTCTTTGGGAACCGCTTGCGTAGACCCACACACCTGGGGGCTGCTGGCTTTCCTGCTGCCTTCAGCCTCAAAACCACCCTTTCCCACTTGGCGCCGCGCCAGGCCCAAAAATGGCCGTATGTCTGGAGACTGGTCCCACGCCCAAAGAGCCAGCAGGGAAAACTATGCCTTGTTCTAAAGCTCTTTGGGAACCGCTTGCGTAGCCCCACACACCTGGGGGCTGCAGGCTTTCCTGCTCTCTTCAGCCTCAAAAGCACGCTTTCCCACTTGGCGCCGCGCTAGGCCCAAAAATGGCCATATGTCTGGAGACTGGTGCCACGCCCAAAGAGCCAGCAGGGAAAACTATGCCTTGTTCTAAAGCTCTTTGGGAACCGCTTGCGTAGCCCCGCAGACCTGCAGGCTGCACGTTTTCCTGCTGCCTTCAGCCTCAAAAACACCCTTTCTAACTTGGCGCCGGGCCAGGCCCAAAAATGGCCATAAGTCTAGAGACTGGTGCCACGCCCAAAGAGCCAGCAGGGAAAACTATGCCTTGTTCTAAAGCTCTTTGGGAACCGCTTGCGTAGCCCCACAGACCTGGGGGCTGCAGGCTTTCCTGCTGCCGTCAGCCTCAAAACCACCCTTTCCCACATGGCGTCACACCAGGCACAAAAATGGCCATATGTCTGGAGATTGGTCCCACGCCCAAAGAGCCAGCAGGGAAAACTATGCCTTGTTCTAAAGCTCTTTGGGAACCGCTTGCGTAGCCCCACACACCTGGGGGCTGCAGGCTTTCCTGCTGCCTTCAGCCTCAAAACCACCCTTTTCCACATGGCGTCACGCCAGGCAAAAAAATGGCCATATGTCTGGAGGTTGGTCCCACGCCCAAAGAGCCAGCAGGGAAAACTATGCCTTGTTCTAAAGCTCTTTGGGAACCGCTTGCGTAGACCCACACACCTGGGGGCTGCAGGCTTTCCTGCTCTCTTCAGCCTCAGAAGAACCCTTTCGCACTTGGCGCCGCGCTAGGCACAAAAATGGATATATGTCTGGAGATTGGTTCCACGCCCAAAGAGCCAGCAGGGAAAACTATGCCTTGTTCTAAAGCTCTTTGGGAACCGCTTGCGTAGCCCCACACACCTGGGGGCTGCAGGCTTTCCTGCTCTCTTCAGCCTCAAAACCACCCTTTCCCACATGGCGTCACACCAGGCCCAAAAATGGCCATATGTCTGGAGGCTGGTCCCACGCCCAAAGAGCCAGCAGGGAAAACTATGCCTTGTTCTAAAGCTCTTTGGGAACCGCTTGCGTAGCCCCACAGACCTGCAGGCTGCACGCTTTCCTGCTGCCTTCAGCCTCAAAACCACCCTTTCTAACTTGGCGCCGGGCCAGGCCCAAAAATGACCATAAGTCTAGAGACTGGTCCCACGCCCAAAGAGCCAGCACGGAAAACTATGCCTTGTTCTAAAGCTCTTTGGGAACGGCTTGCGTAGCCCCACACACCTGGGGGCTGCAGGCTTTCCTGCTGCCTTCAGCCTCAAAACCACCCTTTTCCACATGGCGTCACGCCAGGCCCAAAAATGGCCGTATGTCTGGAGACTGGTCCCACGCCCAAAGAGCCAGCAGGGAAAACTATGCCTTGTTCTAAAGCTCTTTGGGAACCGCTTGCGTAGCCCCACAGACCTGCAGGCTGCAGGCTTTCCTGCTGCCTTCAGCCTCAAAACCACCCTTTCCCACTTGGCGCCGCGCCAGGCCCAAAAATGGCCGTATGTCTGGAGACTGGTCCCACGCCCAAAGAGCCAGGAGGGAAAACTATGCCTTGTTCTAAAGCTCTTTGGGAGCCGCTTGCGTAGCCCCACAGACCTGGGGGCTGCAGGCTTTCCTGCTGCCTTCAGCCTCAAAAGCACCCTTTCCCACATGGCGTCACACTAGGCACAAAAATGGCCATATGTCTGGAAGTTGGTCCCACGCCCAAAGAGCCAGCATGGAAAACTATGCCTTGTTTTAAAGCTCTTTGGGAACCGCTTGCGTAGCCCCACACACCTGGGGGCTGCAGGCTTTCCTGCTGCCTTCAGCTTCAAAACCACCCTTTTCCACATGGCGTGACGCCAGGCCCAAAAATGGCCCTATGTCTGGAGACTGGTCCCACGCCCAAAGAGCCAGCAGGGAAAACTATGCCTTGTTCTAAAGCTCTTTGGGAACCGCTTGCGTAGCCCCACACACCTGGGGGCTGCAGGCTTTCCTGCTGCCTTCAGCCTCAAAACCACCCTTTCCCACTTGGCGCCGCGCCAGGCACAAAAATGGCCATATGGCTGGAGACTGGTCCCACGCCCAAAGAGCCAGCAGGGAAAACTATGCCTTGTTCTAAAGCTCTTTGGGAACCGCTTGCGTAGCCCCACACACCTGGGGGCTGCAGGCTTTCCTGCTGCCTTCAGCCTCAAAACCACCCTTTCCCACTTGGCGTCACACCAGGCCCAAAAATGGCCATATGTCTAGAGACTGGTGCCACGCCCAAAGAGCCAGCAGGGAAAACTATGCCTTGTTCTAAAGCTCTTTGGGAACCGCTTGCGTAGCCCCACAGACCTGCAGGCTGCAGGCTTTCCTGCTGTCTTCAGCCTCAAAACCACCCTTTCCCACTTGGCGCCGCGCCAGGCACAAAAATGGCCGTATGTCTGGAGACTGGTCCCACGCCCAAAGAGCCAGCAGGGAAAACTATGCCTTGTTCTAAAGCTCTTTGGGAACCGCTTGCGTAGCCCCACACACCTGGGGGCTGCAGGCTTTCCTGCTGCCTTCAGCCTCAAAACCACCCTTTCCCACATGGCGTCACACCAGGCCCAAAAATGGCCGTATGTCTGGAGACTGGTCCCACGCCCAAAGAGCCAGCAGGGAAAACTATGCCTTGTACTAAAGCTCTTTGGGAACCGCTTGCGTAGCCCCACACACCTGGGGGCTGCAGGCTTTCCTGCTCTCTTCAGCCTCAGAAGAACCCTTTCGCACTTGGCGCCGCGCCAGGCACAAAAATGGCCATATGTCTGGAGATTGGTCCTACGCCCAAAGAGCCAGCAGGGAAAACTATGCCTTGTTCTAAAGCTCTTTGGGAACCGCTTGCGTAGCCCCACAGACCTGGAGGCTGCAGGCTTTCCTGCTGCCTTCAGCCTCAAAAGCACCCTTTCCCACATGGCGTCACACGAGGCACAAAAATGGCCATATGTCTGGAGATTGGTCCCACGCCCAAAGAGCCAGCAGGGAAAACTATGCCTTGTTCTAAAGCTCTTTGGGAACCGCTTGCGTAGCCCCACACACCTGCGGGCTGCAGGCTTTCCTGCTGCCTTCAGCCTCAAAACCACCCTTTCCCACATGGCGTCACGCCAGGCACAAAAATGGCCATATGTCTGGAAGTTGGTCCCACGCCCAAAGAGCCTGCAGGGAAAACTATGCCTTGTTCTAAAGCTCTTTGGGAACCGCTTGCGTAGCCCCACACACCTGGGGGCTGCTGGCTTTCCTGCTGCCTTCAGCCTCAAAACCACCCTTTCCCACTTGGCGCCGCGCCAGGCCCAAAAATGGCCGTATGTCTGGAGACTGGTCCCACGCCCAAAGAGCCAGCAGGGAAAACTATGCCTTGTTCTAAAGCTCTTTGGGAACCGCTTGCGTAGCCCCACACACCTGGGGGCTGCAGGCTTTCCTGCTCTCTTCAGCCTCAAAAGCACGCTTTCCCACTTGGCGCCGCGCTAGGCCCAAAAATGGTCATATGTCTGGAGACTGGTGCCACGCCCAAAGAGCCAGCAGGGAAAACTATGCCTTGTTCTAAAGCTCTTTGGGAACCGCTTGCGTAGCCCCACACACCTGGGGGCTGCAGGCTTTCCTGCTGCCTTCAGCCTCAAAACCACCCTTTCGCACTTGGCGCCGCGCCAGGCCCAAAAATGGCCATATGTCTAGAGACTGGTGCCACGCCCAAAGAGCCACCAGGGAAAACTATGCCTTGTTCTAAAGCTCTTTGGGAACCGCTTGCGTAGCCCCACAGACCTGGGGGCTGCAGGCTTTCCTGCTGCCTTCAGCCTCAAAACCACCCTTTCCCACTTGGCGTCACACCAGGCACAAAAATGGCCATATTTCTGGAGATTGGTCCCACGCCCAAAGAGCCAGCAGGGAAAACTATGCCTTGTTCTAAAGGTCTTTGGGAACCGCTTGCGTAGCCCCACACACCTGGGGGCTGCAGGCTTTCCTGCTCTCTTCAGCCTCAAAAGCACGCTTTCCCACTTGGCGCCGCGCTAGGTCCAAAAATGGCCATATGTCTGGAGACTGGTGCCACGCCCAAAGAGCCAGCAGGGAAAACTATGCCTTGTTCTAAAGCTCTTTGGGAACCGCTTGCGTAGCCCCACACACCTGGGGGCTGCAGGCTTTCCTGCTGCCTTCAGCCTCAAAACCACCCTTTCTCACTTGGCGCCGGGCCAGGCCCAAAAATGGCCATATGTCTAGAGACTGGTGCCACGCCCAAAGAGCCAGCAGGGAAAACTATGCCTTGTTCTAAAGCTCTTTGGGAACCGCTTGCGTAGCCCCACAGACCTGCAGGCTGCAGGCTTTCCTGCTGCCTTCAGCCTCAAAAGCACCCTTTCCCACTTGGCGCCGCGCCAGGCCCAAAAATGGCCGTATGGCTGGAGACTGGTCCCACGCCCAAAGAGCCAGCAGGGAAAACTATGCCTTGTTCTAAAGCTCTTTGGGAACCGCTTGCGTAGCCCCACACACCTGGGGGCTGCAGGCTTTCCTGCTGCCTTCAGCCTCAAAACCACCCTTTCCCACATGGCGTCACACCAGGCACAAAAATGGCCATATGTCTGGAGGTTGGTCCCACGCCCAAAGAGCCTGCAGGGAAAACTATGCCTTGTTCTAAAGCTCTTTGGGAACCGCTTGCGTAGCCCCACACACCTGGGGGCTGCAGGCTTTCCTGCTGCCTTCAGCCTCAAAACCACCCTTTCCCACTTGGCCCCGCACGAGGCCCAAAAATGGCCGTATGTCTGGAGACTGGTCCCACGCCCAAAGAGCCAGCAGGGAAAACTATGCCTTGTACTAAAGCTCTTTGGGAACGGCTTGCGTAGCCCCACACACCTGGGGGCTGCAGGCTTTCCTGCTCTCTTCAGCCTCAGAAGAACCCTTTCGCACTTGGCGCCGCGCCAGGCACAAAAATGGCCATATGTCTGGAGATTGGTCCCAAGCCCAAAGAGCCAGCAGGGAAAACTATGCCTTGTTCTAAAGCTCTTTGGGAACCGCTTGCGTAGCCCCACACACCTGGGGGCTGCAGGCTTTCCTGCTGCCTTCAGCCTCAAAACCACCCTTTCCCACTTGGCGCCGCGCCAGGCACAAAAATGGCCATATGGCTGGAGACTGGTGCCACGCCCAAAGAGCCAGCAGGGAAAACTATGCCTTGTTCTAAAGCTCTTTGGGAACAGCTTGTGTAGCCCCACAGACCTGGGGGCTGCAGGCTTTCCTGCTGCCTTCAGCCTCAAAACCACCCTTTCCCACATGGCGTCACACCAGGCACAAAAATGGCCATATGTCTGGAGGTTGGTCCCACGCCCAAAGAGCCAGCAGGGAAAACTATGCCTTGTTCTAAAGCTCTTTGGGAACCGCTTGCGTAGCCCCACACACCTGGGGGCTGCAGGCTTTCCTGCTCTCTTCAGCCTCAGAAGAACCCTTTCGCACTTGGCGCCGCGCCAGGCACAAAAATGGCCATATGTCTGGGGACTGGTTCCACGCCCAAAGAGCCAGCAGGGAAAACTATGCCTTGTTCTAAAGCTCTTTGGGAACCGCTTGCGTAGCCCCACACACCTGGGGGCTGCAGGCTTTCCTGCTCTCTTCAGCCTCAGAAGAACCCTTTCGCACTTGGCGCCGCGCCAGGCCCAAAAATGGCCATATGTCTGGGGACTGGTTCCACGCCCAAAGAGCCAGCAGGGAAAACTATGCCTTGTTCTAAAGCTCTTTGGGAACCGCTTGCGTAGCCCCACACACCTGGGGGCTGCAGGCTTTCCTGCTGCCTTCAGCCTCAAAACCACCCTTTCCCACTTGGCGCCGCGCCAGGCCCAAAAATGGCCGTATGTCTGGAGACTGGTCCCACGCCCAAAGAGCCAGCAGGGAAAACTATGCCTTGTTCTAAAGCTCTTTGGGAACCGCTTGCGTAGCCCCACACACCTGGGGGCTGCAGGCTTTCCTGCTGCCTTCAGCCTCAAAACCACCCTTTCCCACTTGGCGCCGCGCCAGGCACAAAAATGGCCATATGGCTGGAGACTGGTGCCACACCCAAAGAGCCAGCAGGGAAAACTATGCCTTGTTCTAAAGCTCTTTGGGAACCGCTTGCGTAGCCCCACACACGTGGGGGCTGCAGGCTTTCCTGCTCTCTTCAGCCTCAGAAGAACCCTTTCGCACTTGGCGCAGCGCCAGGCACAAAAATGGACATATGTCTGGAGATTGGTTCCACGCCCAAAGAGCCAGCAGGGAAAACTATGCCTTGTTCTAAAGCTCTTTGGGAACCGCTTGCGCAGCCCCACACACCTGGGGGCTGCAGGCTTTCCTGCTGCCTTCAGCCTCAAAACCACCCTTTCCCACTTGGCGCCGCTCCAGGCACAAAAATGGCCATATGGCTGGAGACTGGTCCCACGCCCAAAGAGCCAGCAGGGAAAACTATGCCTTGTTCTAAAGCTCTTTGGGAACCGCTTGCGTAGCCCCACACACCTGGGGGCTGCAGGCTTTCCTGCTGCCTTCAGCCTCAAAACCACCCTTTCCCACTTGGCGCCGCGCCAGGCACAAAAATGGCTATATGGCTGGAGACTGGTGCCACGCCCAAAGAGCCAGCAGGGAAAACTATGCCTTGTTCTAAAGCTCTTTGGGAACCGCTTGCGTAGCCCCACACACCTGGGGGCTGCAGGCTTTCCTGCTGCCTTCAGCCTCAAAACCACCCTTTCCCACTTGGCGTCACACCAGGCACAAAAATGGCCATATGTCTGGAGATTGGTCCCACGCCCAAAGAGCCAGCAGGGAAAACTATGCCTTGTTCTAAAGCTCTTTGGGAACCGCTTGCGTAGCCCCACACACCTGGGGGCTGCAGGCTTTCCTGCTGCCTTCAGCCTCAAAACCACCCTTTCCCACTTGGCGCCGCGCCAGGCACAAAAATGGCCATATGGCTGGAGACTGGTGCCACGCCCAAAGAGCCAGCAGGGAAAACTATGCCTTGTTCTAAAGCTCTTTGGGAACAGCTTGTGTAGCCCCACAGACCTGGGGGCTGCAGGCTTTCCTGCTGCCTTCAGCCTCAAAACCACCCTTTCCCACATGGCGTCACACCAGGCACAAAAATGGCCATATGTCTGGAGGTTGGTCCCACGCCCAAAGAGCCAGCAGGGAAAACTATGCCTTGTTCTAAAGCTCTTTGGGAACCGCTTGCGTAGCCCCACACACCTGGGGGCTGCAGGCTTTCCTGCTCTCTTCAGCCTCAGAAGAACCCTTTCGCACTTGGCGCCGCGCCAGGCCCAAAAATGGCCATATGTCTGGGGACTGGTTCCACGCCCAAAGAGCCAGCAGGGAAAACTATGCCTTGTTCTAAAGCTCTTTGGGAACCGCTTGCGTAGCCCCACACACCTGGGGGCTGCAGGCTTTCCTGCTCTCTTCAGCCTCAGAAGAACCCTTTCCCACTTGGCGCCGCGCCAGGCCCAAAAATGGCCATATGTCTGGGGACTGGTTCCACGCCCAAAGAGCCAGCAGGGAAAACTATGCCTTGTTCTAAAGCTCTTTGGGAACCGCTTGCGTAGCCCCACACACCTGGGGGCTGCAGGCTTTCCTGCTGCCTTCAGCCTCAAAACCACCCTTTCCCACTTGGCGCCGCGCCAGGCCCAAAAATGGCCGTATGTCTGGAGACTGGTCCCACGCCCAAAGAGCCAGCAGGGAAAACTATGCCTTGTTCTAAAGCTCTTTGGGAACCGCTTGCGTAGCCCCACACACCTGGGGGCTGCAGGCTTTCCTGCTGCCTTCAGCCTCAAAACCACCCTTTCCCACTTGGCGCCGCGCCAGGCACAAAAATGGCCATATGGCTGGAGACTGGTGCCACGCCCAAAGAGCCAGCAGGGAAAACTATGCCTTGTTCTAAAGCTCTTTGGGAACCGCTTGCGTAGCCCCACACACGTGGGGGCTGCAGGCTTTCCTGCTCTCTTCAGCCTCAGAAGAACCCTTTCGCACTTGGCGCAGCGCCAGGCACAAAAATGGACATATGTCTGGAGATTGGTTCCACGCCCAAAGAGCCAGCAGGGAAAACTATGCCTTGTTCTAAAGCTCTTTGGGAACCGCTTGCGCAGCCCCACACACCTGGGGGCTGCAGGCTTTCCTGCTGCCTTCAGCCTCAAAACCACCCTTTCCCACTTGGCGCCGCTCCAGGCACAAAAATGGCCATATGGCTGGAGACTGGTCCCACGCCCAAAGAGCCAGCAGGGAAAACTATGCCTTGTTCTAAAGCTCTTTGGGAACCGCTTGCGTAGCCCCACACACCTGGGGGCTGCAGGCTTTCCTGCTGCCTTCAGCCTCAAAACCACCCTTTCCCACTTGGCGCCGCGCCAGGCACAAAAATGGCTATATGGCTGGAGACTGATGCCACGCCCAAAGAGCCAGCAGGGAAAACTATGCCTTGTTCTAAAGCTCTTTGGGAACCGCTTGCGTAGCCCCACACACCTGGGGGCTGCAGGCTTTCCTGCTGCCTTCAGCCTCAAAACCACCCTTTCCCACTTGGCGTCACACCAGGCACAAAAATGGCCATATGTCTGGAGATTGGTCCCACGCCCAAAGAGCCAGCAGGGAAAACTATGCCTTGTTCTAAAGCTCTTTGGGAACCGCTTGCGTAGCCCCACACACCTGGGGGCTGCAGGCTTTCCTGCTCTCTTCAGCCTCAAAAGCACGTTTTCCCACTTGGCGCCGCGCTAGGCCCAAAAATGGCCATATGGCTGGAGACTGGTGCCACGCCCAAAGAGCCAGCAGGGAAAACTATTTCTTGTACTAAAGCTCTTTGGGAACGGCTTGCGTAGCCCCACAGACCTGCAGGCTGCAGGCTTTCCTGCTGCCTTCAGCCTCAAAACCACCCTTTCCCACTTGGCCCCGCACGAGGCCCAAAAATGGCCGTATGTCTGGAGACTGGTCCCACGCCCAAAGAGCCAGCAGGGAAAACTATGCCTTGTACTAAAGCTCTTTGGGAACGGCTTGCGTAGCCCCACACACCTGGGGGCTGCAGGCTTTCCTGCTCTCTTCAGCCTCAGAAGAACCCTTTCGCACTTGGCGCCGCGCCAGGCACAAAAATGGCCATATGTCTGGAGATTGGTCCCAAGCCCAAAGAGCCAGCAGGGAAAACTATGCCTTGTTCTAAAGCTCTTTGGGAACCGCTTGCGTAGCCCCACACACCTGGGGGCTGCAGGCTTTCCTGCTGCCTTCAGCCTCAAAACCACCCTTTCCCACTTGGCGCCGCGCCAGGCACAAAAATGGCCATATGGCTGGAGACTGGTGCCACGCCCAAAGAGCCAGCAGGGAAAACTATGCCTTGTTCTAAAGCTCTTTGGGAACAGCTTGTGTAGCCCCACAGACCTGGGGGCTGCAGGATTTCCTGCTGCCTTCAGCCTCAAAACCACCCTTTCCCACATGGCGTCACACCAGGCACAAAAATGGCCATATGTCTGGAGGTTGGTCCCACGCCCAAAGAGCCAGCAGGGAAAACTATGCCTTGTTCTAAAGCTCTTTGGGAACCGCTTGCGTAGCCCCACACACCTGGGGGCTGCAGGCTTTCCTGCTCTCTTCAGCCTCAGAAGAACCCTTTCGCACTTGGCGCCGCGCCAGGCACAAAAATGGCCATATGTCTGGGGACTGGTTCCACGCCCAAAGAGCCAGCAGGGAAAACTATGCCTTGTTCTAAAGCTCTTTGGGAACCGCTTGCGTAGCCCCACACACCTGGGGGCTGCAGGCTTTCCTGCTCTCTTCAGCCTCAGAAGAACCCTTTCGCACTTGGCGCCGCGCCAGGCCCAAAAATGGCCATATGTCTGGGGACTGGTTCCACGCCCAAAGAGCCAGCAGGGAAAACTATGCCTTGTTCTAAAGCTCTTTGGGAACCGCTTGCGTAGCCCCACACACCTGGGGGCTGCAGGCTTTCCTGCTGCCTTCAGCCTCAAAACCACCCTTTCCCACTTGGCGCCGCGCCAGGCCCAAAAATGGCCGTATGTCTGGAGACTGGTCCCACGCCCAAAGAGCCAGCAGGGAAAACTATGCCTTGTTCTAAAGCTCTTTGGGAACCGCTTGCGTAGCCCCACACACCTGGGGGCTGCAGGCTTTCCTGCTGCCTTCAGCCTCAAAACCACCCTTTCCCACTTGGCGCCGCGCCAGGCACAAAAATGGCCATATGGCTGGAGACTGGTGCCACGCCCAAAGAGCCAGCAGGGAAAACTATGCCTTGTTCTAAAGCTCTTTGGGAACCGCTTGCGTAGCCCCACACACGTGGGGGCTGCAGGCTTTCCTGCTCTCTTCAGCCTCAGAAGAACCCTTTCGCACTTGGCGCAGCGCCAGGCACAAAAATGGACATATGTCTGGAGATTGGTTCCACGCCCAAAGAGCCAGCAGGGAAAACTATGCCTTGTTCTAAAGCTCTTTGGGAACCGCTTGCGCAGCCCCACACACCTGGGGGCTGCAGGCTTTCCTGCTGCCTTCAGCCTCAAAACCACCCTTTCCCACTTGGCGCCGCTCCAGGCACAAAAATGGCCATATGGCTGGAGACTGGTCCCACGCCCAAAGAGCCAGCAGGGAAAACTATGCCTTGTTCTAAAGCTCTTTGGGAACCGCTTGCGTAGCCCCACACACCTGGGGGCTGCAGGCTTTCCTGCTGCCTTCAGCCTCAAAACCACCCTTTCCCACTTGGCGCCGCGCCAGGCACAAAAATGGCTATATGGCTGGAGACTGGTGCCACGCCCAAAGAGCCAGCAGGGAAAACTATGCCTTGTTCTAAAGCTCTTTGGGAACCGCTTGCGTAGCCCCACACACCTGGGGGCTGCAGGCTTTCCTGCTGCCTTCAGCCTCAAAACCACCCTTTCCCACTTGGCGTCACACCAGGCACAAAAATGGCCATATGTCTGGAGATTGGTCCCACGCCCAAAGAGCCAGCAGGGAAAACTATGCCTTGTTCTAAAGCTCTTTGGGAACCGCTTGCGTAGCCCCACACACCTGGGGGCTGCAGGCTTTCCTGCTGCCTTCAGCCTCAAAACCACCCTTTCCCACTTGGCGCCGCGCCAGGCACAAAAATGGCCATATGGCTGGAGACTGGTGCCACGCCCAAAGAGCCAGCAGGGAAAACTATGCCTTGTTCTAAAGCTCTTTGGGAACCGCTTGCGTAGCCCCACACACCTGGGGGCTGCAGGCTTTCCTGCTCTCTTCAGCCTCAGAAGAACCCTTTCGCACTTGGCGCCGCGCCAGGCCCAAAAATGGCCATATGTCTGGGGACTGGTTCCACGCCCAAAGAGCCAGCAGGGAAAACTATGCCTTGTTCTAAAGCTCTTTGGGAACCTCTTGCGTAGCCCCACACACCTGGGGGCTGCAGGCTTTCCTGCTCTCTTCAGCCTCAGAAGAACCCTTTCGCACTTGGCGCCGCGCCAGGCCCAAAAATGGCCATATGTCTGGGGACTGGTTCCACGCCCAAAGAGCCAGCAGGGAAAACTATGCCTTGTTCTAAAGCTCTTTGGGAACCGCTTGCGTAGCCCCACACACCTGGGGGCTGCAGGCTTTCCTGCTGCCTTCAGCCTCAAAACCACCCTTTCCCACTTGGCGCCGCGCCAGGCCCAAAAATGGCCGTATGTCTGGAGACTGGTCCCACGCCCAAAGAGCCAGCAGGGAAAACTATGCCTTGTTCTAAAGCTCTTTGGGAACCGCTTGCGTAGCCCCACACACCTGGGGGCTGCAGGCTTTCCTGCTGCCTTCAGCCTCAAAACCACCCTTTCCCACTTGGCGCCGCGCCAGGCACAAAAATGGCCATATGGCTGGAGACTGGTGCCACGCCCAAAGAGCCAGCAGGGAAAACTATGCCTTGTTCTAAAGCTCTTTGGGAACCGCTTGCGTAGCCCCACACACGTGGGGGCTGCAGGCTTTCCTGCTCTCTTCAGCCTCAGAAGAACCCTTTCGCACTTGGCGCAGCGCCAGGCACAAAAATGGACATATGTCTGGAGATTGGTTCCACGCCCAAAGAGCCAGCAGGGAAAACTATGCCTTGTTCTAAAGCTCTTTGGGAACCGCTTGCGCAGCCCCACACACCTGGGGGCTGCAGGCTTTCCTGCTGCCTTCAGCCTCAAAACCACCCTTTCCCACTTGGCGCCGCTCCAGGCACAAAAATGGCCATATGGCTGGAGACTGGTCCCACGCCCAAAGAGCCAGCAGGGAAAACTATGCCTTGTTCTAAAGCTCTTTGGGAACCGCTTGCGTAGCCCCACACACCTGGGGGCTGCAGGCTTTCCTGCTGCCTTCAGCCTCAAAACCACCCTTTCCCACTTGGCGTCACGCCAGGCACAAAAATGGCCATATGTCTGGAGATTGGTCCCACGCCCAAAGAGCCAGCAGGGAAAACTATGCCTTGTTCTAAAGCTCTTTGGGAACCGCTTGCGTAGCCCCACACACCTGGGGGCTGCAGGCTTTCCTGCTCTCTTCAGCCTCAAAAGCACGTTTTCCCACTTGGCGCCGCGCTAGGCCCAAAAATGGCCATATGGCTGGAGACTGGTGCCACGCCCAAAGAGCCAGCAGGGAAAACTATGCCTTGTACTAAAGCTCTTTGGGAACGGCTTGCGTAGCCCCACAGACCTGCAGGCTGCAGGCTTTCCTGCTGCCTTCAGCCTCAAAACCACCCTTTCCCACTTGGCGCCGCGCCAGGCACAAAAATGGCCGTATGTCTGGAGACTGGTGCCACGCCCAAAGAGCCAGCAGGGAAAACTATGCCTTGTTGTAAAGCTCCTTGGGAACGGCTTGCGTAGCCCCACACACCTGGGGGCTGCAGGCTTTCCTGCTGCCTTCAGCCTCAAAACCACCCTTTCCCACATGGCGTCACACCAGGCACAAAAACGGCCATATGTCTGGAGACTGGTCGCACGCCCAAAGAGCCAGCACGGAAAACTATGCCTTGTTCTAAAGCTCTTTGGGATCCGCTTGCATAGCCCCACACACCTGGGGGCTGCAGGCTTTCCTGCTGCCTTCAGCCTCAAAACCACCCTTTCCCACATGGCGTCACGCCAGGCAAAAAAATGGCCATATGTCTGGAGGTTGGTCCCACGCCCAAAGAGCCAGCAGGGAAAACTATGCCTTGTTCTAAAGCTCTTTGGGAACCGCTTGCGTAGCCCCACACACCTGGGGGCTGCAGGCTTTCCTGCTCTCTTCAGCCTCAGAAGAACCCTTTCGCACTTGGCGCCGCGCCAGGCACAAAAATGGCCATATGTCCGGGGATTTGTTCCACGCCCAAAGAGCCAGCAGGGAAAACTATGCCTTGTTCTAAAGCTCTTTGGGAACCGCTTGCGTAGCCCCACACACCTGGGGGCTGCAGGCTTTCCTGCTGCCTTCAGCCTCAAAACCACCCTTTTCCACATGGCGTGACGCCAGGCACAAAAATGGCCATATGTCTGGAGATTGGTCCCACGCCCAAAGAGCCAGCAGGGAAAACTATGCCTTGTTCTAAAGCTCTTTGGGAACCTCTTGCGTAGCCCCACACACCTGGGGGCTGCAGGCTTTCCTGCTGCCTTCAGCCTCAAAACCACCCTTTCCCACTTGGCGCCGCGCCAGGACCAAAAATGGCCATATGTCTGGAGACTGGTCCCTTTCCCAAAGACCCATCAGGGAAAACTATGCCTTGTTCTAAAGCTCTTTGGGAACCGCTTGCGTAGCCCCACAGACCTGGGGGCTGCAGGCTTTCCTGCTGCCTTCAGCCTCAAAACCACCCTTTCCCACATGGCGCCGCGCCAGGCACAAAAATGGCTATATGGCTGGAGACTGGTGCCACGCCCAAAGAGCCAGCAGGGAAAACTATGCCTTGTTCTAAAGCTTTTTGGGAACGGCTTGCGTAGCCCCACACACCTGGGGGCTGCAGGCTTTCCTGCCCTCTTCAGCCTCAAAAGCACGCTTTCCCACTTGGCGCCGCGCTAGGCCGAAAAATGGCCATATGTCTGGAGATTGGTCCCACGCCCAAAGAGCCAGCAGGGAAAACTATGCCTTGTTCTAAAGCTCTTTGGGAACCGCTTGCGTAGCCCCACACACCTGGGGGCTGCAGGCTTTCCTGCTGCCTTCAGCCTCAAAACCACCCTTTCCAACTTGGAGCCGCGCCAGGCACAAAAATGGCCGTATGTCTGGAGACTGGTCCCACGCCCAAAGAGCCAGCAGGGAAAACTATGCCTTGTACTAAAGCTCTTTGGGAACGGCTTGCGTAGCCCCACACACATGCGGGCTGCAGGCTTTCCTGCTCTCTTCAGCCTCAGAAGAACCCTTTCGCACTTGGCGCCGCGCCAGGCACAAAAATGGCCATATGGCTGGGGATTTGTTCCACGCCCAAAGAGCCAGCAGGGAAAACTATGCCTTGTTCTAAAGCTCTTTGGGAACCGCTTGCGTAGCCCCACACACCTGGGGGCTGCAGGCTTTCCTGCTGCCTTCAGCCTCAAAACCACCCTTTTCCACATGGCGTCACGCCAGGCACAAAAACGGCCATATGTCTGGAGATGGGTCCCACGCCCAAAGAGCCAGCAGGGAAAACTATGCCTTGTTCTAAAGCTCTTTGGGAACCTCTTGCGTAGCCCCACACACCTGGGGGCTGCAGGCTTTCCTGCTGCCTTCAGCCTCAAAACCACCCTTTCCCACTTGGCGCCGCGCCAGGACCAAAAATGGCCATATGTCTGGAGACTGGTCCCACGCCCAAAGAGCCAGCAGGATAAAGTATGCCTTGTTCTAAAGCTCTTTGGGAACCGCTTGCGTAGCCCCACACACCTGGGGGCTGCAGGCTTTCCTGCTCTCTTCAGCCTCAAAACCACCCTTCCGCACATGGCGCCAAGCCAGGCAGAAAAATGGCCATATGTCTGGAGACTGGTCCCTTTCCCAAAGACCCATCAGGGAAAACTATGCCTTGTTCTAAAGCTCTTTGGGAACCGCTTGCGTAGCCCCACACACCTGGGGGCTGCAGGCTTTCCTGCTCTCTTCAGCCTCAAAAGTACGCTTTCCCACTTGGCGCCGCGCTAGGCCCAAAAATGGCCATATGTCTGGAGATTGGTCCCACGCCCAAAGAGCCAGCACGGAAAACTATGCCTTGTTCTAAAGCTCTTTGGGATCCGCTTGCGTAGCCCCACACACCTGGGGGCTGCAGGCTTTCCTGCTGCCTTCAGCCTCAAAACCACCCTTTCCCACTTGGCGCCGCGCCAGGCACAAAAATGGCCGTATGTCTGGAGACTGGTCCCACGCCCAAAGAGCCAGCAGGGAAAACTATGCCTTGTTCTAAAGCTCTTTGGGAACCGCTTGCGTAGCCCCACACACCTGGGGGCTGCAGGCTTTCCTGCTGCCTTCAGCCTCAAAAGAACCCTTTCCCACTCTGCGCCGCGCCAGGCCCAAAAATGGCCGTATGTCTGGAGACTGGTGCCACGCCCAAAGAGCCAGCAGGGAAAACTATGCCTTGTTCTAAAGCTCTTTGGGAACCTCTTGCGTAGCCCCACACACCTGGGGGCTGCAGGCTTTCCTGCTCTCTTCAGCCTCAAAAGCACGTTTTCCCACTTGGCGCCGCGCTAGGCCCAAAAATGGCCATATGTCTGGAGACTGGTCCCACGCCCAAAGAGCCAGCAGGGAAAACTATGCCTTGTACTAAAGCTCTTTGGGAACGGCTTGCGTAGCCCCACAGACCTGCAGGCTGCAGGCTTTCCTGCTGCCTTCAGCCTCAAAACCACCCTTTCCCACTTGGCGCCGCGCCAGGCACAAAAATGGCCATATGGCTGGAGACTGGTGCCACGCCCAAAGAGCCAGCAGGGAAAACTATGCCTTGTACTAAAGCTCTTTGGGAACGGCTTGCGTAGCCCCACACACCTGCGGGCTGCAGGCTTTCCTGCTCTCTTCAGCCTCAGAAGAACCCTTTCGCACTTGGCGCCGCGCCAGGCACAAAAATGGCCATATGGCTGGGGATTTGTTCCACGCCCAAAGAGCCAGCAGGGAAAACTATGCCTTGTTCTAAAGCTCTTTGGGAACCGCTTGCGTAGCCCCACACACCTGGGGGCTGCAGGCTTTCCTGCTGCCTTCAGCCTCAAAACCACCCTTTTCCACATGGCGTCACGCCAGGCACAAAAACGGCCATATGTCTGGAGATGGGTCCCACGCCCAAAGAGCCAGCAGGGAAAACTATGCCTTGTTCTAAAGCTCTTTGGGAACCTCTTGCGTAGCCCCACACACCTGGGGGCTGCAGGCTTTCCTGCTGCCTTCAGCCTCAAAACCACCCTTTCCCACTTGGCGCCGCGCCAGGACCAAAAATGGCCATATGTCTGGAGACTGGTCCCACGCCCAAAGAGCCAGCAGGATAAAGTATGCCTTGTTCTAAAGCTCTTTGGGAACCGCTTGCGTAGCCCCACACACCTGGGGGCTGCAGGCTTTCCTGCTCTCTTCAGCCTCAAAACCACCCTTCCGCACATGGCGCCAAGCCAGGCAGAAAAATGGCCATATGGCTGGAGACTGGTGCCACGCCCAAAGAGCCAGCAGGGAAAACTATGCCTTGTTCTAAAGCTCTTTGGGAACCGCTTGCGTAGCCCCACACACCTGGGGGCTGCAGGCTTTCCTGCTCTCTTCAGCCTCAAAAGTACGCTTTCCCACTTGGCGCCGCGCTAGGCCCAAAAATGGCCATATGTCTGGAGATTGGTCCCACGCCCAAAGAGCCAGCACGGAAAACTATGCCTTGTTCTAAAGCTCTTTGGGATCCGCTTGCGTAGCCCCACACACCTGGGGGCTGCAGGCTTTCCTGCTGCCTTCAGCCTCAAAACCACCCTTTCCCACTTGGCGCCGCGCCAGGCACAAAAATGGCCGTATGTCTGGAGACTGGTCCCACGCCCAAAGAGCCAGCAGGGAAAACTATGCCTTGTTCTAAAGCTCTTTGGGAACCGCTTGCGTAGCCCCACACACCTGGGGGCTGCAGGCTTTCCTGCTGCCTTCAGCCTCAAAAGAACCCTTTCCCACTCTGCGCCGCGCCAGGCCCAAAAATGGCCGTATGTCTGGAGACTGGTGCCACGCCCAAAGAGCCAGCAGGGAAAACTATGCCTTGTTCTAAAGCTCTTTGGGAACCTCTTGCGTAGCCCCACACACCTGGGGGCTGCAGGCTTTCCTGCTCTCTTCAGCCTCAAAAGCACGCTTTCCCACTTGGCGCCGCGCTAGGCCCAAAAATGGCCATATGTCTGGAGACTGGTCCCACGCCCAAAGAGCCAGCAGGGAAAACTATGCCTTGTACTAAAGCTCTTTGGGAACGGCTTGCGTAGCCCCACAGACCTGCAGGCTGCAGGCTTTCCTGCTGCCTTCAGCCTCAAAACCACCCTTTCCCACTTGGCGCCGCGCCAGGCACAAAAATGGCCATATGGCTGGAGACTGGTGCCACGCCCAAAGAGCCAGCAGGGAAAACTATGCCTTGTTCTAAAGCTCTTTGGGAACGGCTTGCGTAGCCCCACACACCTGGGGGCTGCAGGCTTTCCTGCTGCCTTCAGCCTCAAAACCACCCTTTCCCACATGGCGTCACACCAGGCACAAAAACGGCCATATGTCTGGAGACTGGTCGCACGCCCAAAGAGCCAGCACGGAAAACTATGCCTTGTTCTAAAGCTCTTTTGGAACCGCTTGCGTAGCCCCACACACCTGGGGGCTGCAGGCTTTCCTGCTGCCTTCAGCCTCAAAACCACCCTTTTCCACATGGCGTCACGCCAGGCAAAAAAATGGCCATATGTCTGGAGGTTGGTCCCACGCCCAAAGAGCCAGCAGGGAAAACTATGCCTTGTTCTAAAGCTCTTTGGGAACCGCTTGCGTAGCCCCACACACCTGGGGGCTGCAGGCTTTCCTGCTCTCTTCAGCCTCAGAAGAACCCTTTCGCACTTGGCGCCGCGCCAGGCACAAAAATGGACATATATCTGGAGATTGGTTCCACGCCCAAAGAGCCAGCAGGGAAAACTAAGCCTTGTTCTAAAGCTCTTTGGGAACCGCTTGCGTAGCCCCACACACCTGGGGGCTGCAGGCTTTCCTGCTGCCTTCAGCCTCAAAACCACCCTTTCCCACTTGGCGCCGCGCCAGGCACAAAAATGGCCATATGGCTGGAGACTGGTGCCACGCCCAAAGAGCCAGCAGGGAAAACTATGCCTTGTTCTAAAGCTCTTTGGGAACCGCTTGCGTAGCCCCACACACCTGGGGGCTGCAGGCTTTCCTGCTGCCTTCAGCCTCAAAACCACCCTTTCCCACTTGGCGCCGCGCCAGGACCAAAAATGGCCATATGTCTGGAGGTTGGTCCCACGCCCAAAGAGCCAGCAGGGAAAATTATGCCTTGTTCTAAAGCTCTTTGGGAACCGCTTGCGTAGCCCCACACACCTGGGGGCTGCAGGCTTTCCTGCTCTCTTCAGCCTCAGAAGAACCCTTTCGCACTTGGCGCCGCGCCAGGCACAAAAATGGCCATATGTCTGGGGATTGGTCCCACACCCAAAGAGCCAGCAGGGAAAACTATGCCTTGTTCTAAAGCTCTTTGGGAACCGCTTGCGTAGCCCCACACACCTGGGGGCTGCAGGCTTTCCTGCTGCCTTCAGCCTCAAAACCACCCTTTTCCACATGGCGTCACGCCAGGCACAAAAATGGACATATATCTGGAGATTGGTTCCACGCCCAAAGAGCCAGCAGGGAAAACTATGCCTTGTTCTAAAGCTCTTTGGGAACCGCTTGCGTAGCCCCACACACCTGGGGGCTGCAGGCTTTCCTGCTGCCTTCAGCCTCAAAACCACCCTTTCCCACTTGGCCCCGCGCCAGGCACAAAAATGGCCATATGGCTGGAGACTGGTGCCACGCCCAAAGAGCCAGCAGGGAAAACTATGCCTTGTTCTAAAGCTCTTTGGGAACCGCTTGCGTAGCCCCACAGACCTGCAGGCTGCAGGCTTTCCTGCTCTCTTCAGCCTCAGAAGAACCCTTTCGCACTTGGCGCCGCGCCAGGCACAAAAATGGCCATATGTCTGGGGATTTGTTCCACGCCCAAAGAGCCAGCAGGGAAAACTATGCCTTGTTCTAAAGCTCTTTGGGAACCGCTTGCGTAGCCCCACACACCTGGGGGCTGCTGGCTTTCCTGCTGCCTTCAGCCTCAAAACCACCCTTTCCCACATGGCGTCACGCCAGGCACAAAAATGGCCATATGTCTGGAGATTGGTCCCACGCCCAAAGAGCCAGCAGGGAAAACTATGCCTTGTTCTAAAGCTCTTTGGGAACCTCTTGCGTAGCCCCACACACCTGGGGGCTGCAGGCTTTCCTGCTGCCTTCAGCCTCAAAACCACCCTTTCCCACTTGGCGCCGCGCCAGGCCCAAAAATGGCCATATGTCTGGAGGCTGGTCCCACGCCCAAAGAGCCAGCAGGGAAAACTATGCCTTGTTCTAAAGCTCTTTGGGAACCGCTTGCGTAGCCCCACAGACCTGGGGGCTGCAGGCTTTTCTGCTGCCTTCAGCCTCAAAAACACCCTTCCCCACATGGCGCCAAGCCAGGCAGAAAAATGGCCATATGTCTGGAGACTGGTCCCTTTCCCAAAGACCCATCAGGGAAAACTATGCCTTGTTCTAAAGCTCTTTGGGAACGGCTTGCGTAGCCCCACACACCTGGGGGCTGCAGGCTTTCCTGCTGCCTTCAGCCTCAGAAGAACTCTTTCGCACTTGGCGCCGAGCCAGGCACAAAAATGGACATATGTCTGGAGACTGGTGCCACGCCCAAAGAGCCAGCAGGGAAAACTATGCCTTGTTCTAAAGCTCTTTTGGAACCGCTTGCGTAGCCCCACACACCTGGGGGCTGCAGGCTTTCCTGCTCTCTTCAGCCTCAGAAGAACCCTTTCGCACTTGGCGCCGCGCCAGGCACAAAAATGGCCATATGTCTGGGGATTTGTTCCACGCCCAAAGAGCCAGCAGGGAAAACTATGCCTTGTACTAAAGCTCTTTGGGAACGGCTTGCGTAGCCCCACAGACCTGCAGGCTGCAGGCTTTCCTGCTGCCTTCAGCCTCAAAACCACCCTTTCCCACTTGGCGCCGCGCCAGGCACAAAAATGGCCATATGGCTGGAGACTGGTGCCACGCCCAAAGAGCCAGCAGGGAAAACTATGCCTTGTACTAAAGCTCTTTGGGAACGGCTTGCGTAGCCCCACACACCTGCGGGCTGCAGGCTTTCCTGCTCTCTTCAGCCTCAGAAGAACCCTTTCGCACTTGGCGCCGCGCCAGGCACAAAAATGGCCATATGGCTGGGGATTTGTTCCACGCCCAAAGAGCCAGCAGGGAAAACTATGCCTTGTTCTAAAGCTCTTTGGGAACCGCTTGCGTAGCCCCACACACCTGGGGGCTGCAGGCTTTCCTGCTGCCTTCAGCCTCAAAACCACCCTTTTCCACATGGCGTCACGCCAGGCACAAAAACGGCCATATGTCTGGAGATGGGTCCCACGCCCAAAGAGCCAGCAGGGAAAACTATGCCTTGTTCTAAAGCTCTTTGGGAACCTCTTGCGTAGCCCCACACACCTGGGGGCTGCAGGCTTTCCTGCTGCCTTCAGCCTCAAAACCACCCTTTCCCACTTGGCGCCGCGCCAGGACCAAAAATGGCCATATGTCTGGAGACTGGTCCCACGCCCAAAGAGCCAGCAGGATAAAGTATGCCTTGTTCTAAAGCTCTTTGGGAACCGCTTGCGTAGCCCCACACACCTGGGGGCTGCAGGCTTTCCTGCTCTCTTCAGCCTCAAAACCACCCTTCCGCACATGGCGCCAAGCCAGGCAGAAAAATGGCCATATGGCTGGAGACTGGTGCCACGCCCAAAGAGCCAGCAGGGAAAACTATGCCTTGTTCTAAAGCTCTTTGGGAACCGCTTGCGTAGCCCCACACACCTGGGGGCTGCAGGCTTTCCTGCTCTCTTCAGCCTCAAAAGTACGCTTTCCCACTTGGCGCCGCGCTAGGCCCAAAAATGGCCATATGTCTGGAGATTGGTCCCACGCCCAAAGAGCCAGCACGGAAAACTATGCCTTGTTCTAAAGCTCTTTGGGATCCGCTTGCGTAGCCCCACACACCTGGGGGCTGCAGGCTTTCCTGCTGCCTTCAGCCTCAAAACCACCCTTTCCCACTTGGCGCCGCGCCAGGCACAAAAATGGCCGTATGTCTGGAGACTGGTCCCACGCCCAAAGAGCCAGCAGGGAAAACTATGCCTTGTTCTAAAGCTCTTTGGGAACCGCTTGCGTAGCCCCACACACCTGGGGGCTGCAGGCTTTCCTGCTGCCTTCAGCCTCAAAAGAACCCTTTCCCACTCTGCGCCGCGCCAGGCCCAAAAATGGCCGTATGTCTGGAGACTGGTGCCACGCCCAAAGAGCCAGCAGGGAAAACTATGCCTTGTTCTAAAGCTCTTTGGGAACCTCTTGCGTAGCCCCACACACCTGGGGGCTGCAGGCTTTCCTGCTCTCTTCAGCCTCAAAAGCACGCTTTCCCACTTGGCGCCGCGCTAGGCCCAAAAATGGCCATATGTCTGGAGACTGGTCCCACGCCCAAAGAGCCAGCAGGGAAAACTATGCCTTGTACTAAAGCTCTTTGGGAACGGCTTGCGTAGCCCCACAGACCTGCAGGCTGCAGGCTTTCCTGCTGCCTTCAGCCTCAAAACCACCCTTTCCCACTTGGCGCCGCGCCAGGCACAAAAATGGCCATATGGCTGGAGACTGGTGCCACGCCCAAAGAGCCAGCAGGGAAAACTATGCCTTGTTCTAAAGCTCTTTGGGAACGGCTTGCGTAGCCCCACACACCTGGGGGCTGCAGGCTTTCCTGCTGCCTTCAGCCTCAAAACCACCCTTTCCCACATGGCGTCACACCAGGCACAAAAACGGCCATATGTCTGGAGACTGGTCGCACGCCCAAAGAGCCAGCACGGAAAACTATGCCTTGTTCTAAAGCTCTTTTGGAACCGCTTGCGTAGCCCCACACACCTGGGGGCTGCAGGCTTTCCTGCTGCCTTCAGCCTCAAAACCACCCTTTTCCACATGGCGTCACGCCAGGCAAAAAAATGGCCATATGTCTGGAGGTTGGTCCCACGCCCAAAGAGCCAGCAGGGAAAACTATGCCTTGTTCTAAAGCTCTTTGGGAACCGCTTGCGTAGCCCCACACACCTGGGGGCTGCAGGCTTTCCTGCTCTCTTCAGCCTCAGAAGAACCCTTTCGCACTTGGCGCCGCGCCAGGCACAAAAATGGACATATATCTGGAGATTGGTTCCACGCCCAAAGAGCCAGCAGGGAAAACTAAGCCTTGTTCTAAAGCTCTTTGGGAACCGCTTGCGTAGCCCCACACACCTGGGGGCTGCAGGCTTTCCTGCTGCCTTCAGCCTCAAAACCACCCTTTCCCACTTGGCGCCGCGCCAGGCACAAAAATGGCCATATGGCTGGAGACTGGTGCCACGCCCAAAGAGCCAGCAGGGAAAACTATGCCTTGTTCTAAAGCTCTTTGGGAACCGCTTGCGTAGCCCCACACACCTGGGGGCTGCAGGCTTTCCTGCTGCCTTCAGCCTCAAAACCACCCTTTCCCACTTGGCGCCGCGCCAGGACCAAAAATGGCCATATGTCTGGAGGTTGGTCCCACGCCCAAAGAGCCAGCAGGGAAAATTATGCCTTGTTCTAAAGCTCTTTGGGAACCGCTTGCGTAGCCCCACACACCTGGGGGCTGCAGGCTTTCCTGCTCTCTTCAGCCTCAGAAGAACCCTTTCGCACTTGGCGCCGCGCCAGGCACAAAAATGGCCATATGTCTGGGGATTGGTCCCACACCCAAAGAGCCAGCAGGGAAAACTATGCCTTGTTCTAAAGCTCTTTGGGAACCGCTTGCGTAGCCCCACACACCTGGGGGCTGCAGGCTTTCCTGCTGCCTTCAGCCTCAAAACCACCCTTTTCCACATGGCGTCACGCCAGGCACAAAAATGGACATATATCTGGAGATTGGTTCCACGCCCAAAGAGCCAGCAGGGAAAACTATGCCTTGTTCTAAAGCTCTTTGGGAACCGCTTGCGTAGCCCCACACACCTGGGGGCTGCAGGCTTTCCTGCTGCCTTCAGCCTCAAAACCACCCTTTCCCACTTGGCCCCGCGCCAGGCACAAAAATGGCCATATGGCTGGAGACTGGTGCCACGCCCAAAGAGCCAGCAGGGAAAACTATGCCTTGTTCTAAAGCTCTTTGGGAACCGCTTGCGTAGCCCCACAGACCTGCAGGCTGCAGGCTTTCCTGCTCTCTTCAGCCTCAGAAGAACCCTTTCGCACTTGGCGCCGCGCCAGGCACAAAAATGGCCATATGTCTGGGGATTTGTTCCACGCCCAAAGAGCCAGCAGGGAAAACTATGCCTTGTTCTAAAGCTCTTTGGGAACCGCTTGCGTAGCCCCACACACCTGGGGGCTGCTGGCTTTCCTGCTGCCTTCAGCCTCAAAACCACCCTTTCCCACATGGCGTCACGCCAGGCACAAAAATGGCCATATGTCTGGAGATTGGTCCCACGCCCAAAGAGCCAGCAGGGAAAACTATGCCTTGTTCTAAAGCTCTTTGGGAACCTCTTGCGTAGCCCCACACACCTGGGGGCTGCAGGCTTTCCTGCTGCCTTCAGCCTCAAAACCACCCTTTCCCACTTGGCGCCGCGCCAGGCCCAAAAATGGCCATATGTCTGGAGACTGGTCCCACGCCCAAAGAGCCAGCAGGGAAAACTATGCCTTGTTCTAAAGCTCTTTGGGAACCGCTTGCGTAGCCCCACAGACCTGGGGGCTGCAGGCTTTTCTGCTGCCTTCAGCCTCAAAAACACCCTTCCCCACATGGCGCCAAGCCAGGCAGAAAAATGGCCATATGTCTGGAGACTGGTCCCTTTCCCAAAGACCCATCAGGGAAAACTATGCCTTGTTCTAAAGCTCTTTGGGAACGGCTTGCGTAGCCCCACACACCTGGGGGCTGCAGGCTTTCCTGCTGCCTTCAGCCTCAGAAGAACTCTTTCGCACTTGGCGCCGAGCCAGGCACAAAAATGGACATATGTCTGGAGACTGGTGCCACGCCCAAAGAGCCAGCAGGGAAAACTATGCCTTGTTCTAAAGCTCTTTTGGAACCGCTTGCGTAGCCCCACACACCTGGGGGCTGCAGGCTTTCCTGCTCTCTTCAGCCTCAGAAGAACCCTTTCGCACTTGGCGCCGCGCCAGGCACAAAAATGGCCATATGTCTGGGGATTTGTTCCACGCCCAAAGAGCCAGCAGGGAAAACTATGCCTTGTTCTAAAGCTCTTTGGGAACCGCTTGCGTAGCCCCACACACCTGGGGGCTGCAGGCTTTCCTGCTGCCTTCAGCCTCAAAACCACCCTTTTCCACATGGCGTCACGCCAGGCACAAAAATGGCCATATGTCTGGAGATTGGTCCCACGCCCAAAGAGCCAGCAGGGAAAACTATGCCTTGTTCTAAAGCTCTTTGGGAACCTCTTGCGTAGCCCCACACACCTGGGGGCTGCAGGCTTTCCTGCTGCCTTCAGCCTCAAAACCACCCTTTCCCACTTGGCGCCGCGCCAGGCCCAAAAATGGCCATATGTCTGGAGACTGGTCCCACGCCCAAAGAGCCAGCAGGGAAAACTATGCCTTGTTCTAAAGCTCTTTGGGAACCGCTTGCGTAGCCCCACAGACCTGGGGGCTGCAGGCTTTCCTGCTGCCTTCAGCCTCAAAACCACCCTTTCCCACATGGCGCCGTTCCAGGCACAAAAATGGCTATATAGCTGGAGACTGGTGCCACGCCCAAAGAGCCAGCAGGGAAAACTATGCCTTGTTCTAAAGCTCTTTGGGAACCGCTTGCGTAGCCCCACACACCTGGGGGCTGCAGGGTTTCCTGCTGCCTTCAGCCTCAAAACCACCCTTTCCCACATGGCGTCACACCAGGCACAAAAACGGCCATATGTCTGGAGACTGGTCGCACGCCCAAAGAGCCAGCACGGAAAACTATGCCTTGTTCTAAAGCTCTTTGGGATCCGCTTGCGTAGCCCCACACACCTGGGGGCTGCAGGCTTTCCTGCTGCCTTCAGCCTCAAAACCACCCTTTTCCACATGGCGTCACGCCAGGCAAAAAAATGGCCATATGTCTGGAGGTTGGTCCCACGCCCAAAGAGCCAGCAGGGAAAACTATGCCTTGTTCTAAAGCTCTTTGGGAACCGCTTGCGTAGCCCCACACACCTGGGGGCTGCAGGCTTTCCTGCTGCCTTCAGCCTCAAAACCACCCTTTCCCACTTGGCGCCGCGCCAGGCACAAAAATGGCCATATGGCTGGAGACTGGTGCCACGCCCAATGAGCCAGCAGGGAAAACTATGCCTTGTTCTAAAGCTCTTTGGGAACCGCTTGCGTAGCCCCACAGACCTGCAGGCTGCAGGCTTTCCTGCTCTCTTCAGCCTCAGAAGAACCCTTTCGCACTTGGCGCCGCGCCAGGCACAAAAATGGCCATATGTCTGGGGATTTGTTCCACGCCCAAAGAGCCAGCAGGGAAAACTATGCCTTGTTCTAAAGCTCTTTGGGAACCGCTTGCGTAGCCCCACACACCTGGGGGCTGCTGGCTTTCCTGCTGCCTTCAGCCTCAAAACCACCCTTTCCCACATGGCGTCACGCCAGGCACAAAAATGGCCATATGTCTGGAGATTGGTCCCACGCCCAAAGAGCCAGCAGGGAAAACTATGCCTTGTTCTAAAGCTCTTTGGGAACCTCTTGCGTAGCCCCACACACCTGGGGGCTGCAGGCTTTCCTGCTGCCTTCAGCCTCAAAACCACCCTTTCCCACTTGGCGCCGCGCCAGGCCCAAAAATGGCCATATGTCTGGAGACTGGTCCCACGCCCAAAGAGCCAGCAGGGAAAACTATGCCTTGTTCTAAAGCTCTTTGGGAACCGCTTGCGTAGCCCCACACACCTGGGGGCTGCAGGCTTTCCTGCTGCCTTCAGCCTCAAAAACACCCTTCCCCACATGGCGCCAAGCCAGGCAGAAAAATGGCCATATGTCTGGAGACTGGTCCCTTTCCCAAAGACCCATCAGGGAAAACTATGCCTTGTTCTAAAGCTCTTTGGGAACGGCTTGCGTAGCCCCACACACCTGGGGGCTGCAGGCTTTCCTGCTGCCTTCAGCCTCAGAAGAACTCTTTCGCACTTGGCGCCGAGCCAGGCACAAAAATGGACATATGTCTGGAGACTGGTGCCACGCCCAAAGAGCCAGCAGGGAAAACTATGCCTTGTTCTAAAGCTCTTTTGGAACCGCTTGCGTAGCCCCACACACCTGGGGGCTGCAGGCTTTCCTGCTCTCTTCAGCCTCAGAAGAACCCTTTCGCACTTGGCGCCGCGCCAGGCACAAAAATGGCCATATGTCTGGGGATTTGTTCCACGCCCAAAGAGCCAGCAGGGAAAACTATGCCTTGTTCTAAAGCTCTTTGGGAACCGCTTGCGTAGCCCCACACACCTGGGGGCTGCAGGCTTTCCTGCTGCCTTCAGCCTCAAAACCACCCTTTTCCACATGGCGTCACGCCAGGCACAAAAATGGCCATATGTCTGGAGATTGGTCCCACGCCCAAAGAGCCAGCAGGGAAAACTATGCCTTGTTCTAAAGCTCTTTGGGAACCTCTTGCGTAGCCCCACACACCTGGGGGCTGCAGGCTTTCCTGCTGCCTTCAGCCTCAAAACCACCCTTTCCCACTTGGCGCCGCGCCAGGCCCAAAAATGGCCATATGTCTGGAGACTGGTCCCACGCCCAAAGAGCCAGCAGGGAAAACTATGCCTTGTTCTAAAGCTCTTTGGGAACCTCTTGCGTAGCCCCACAGACCTGGGGGCTGCAGGCTTTCCTGCTGCCTTCAGCCTCAAAACCACCCTTTCCCACATGGCGCCGTTCCAGGCACAAAAATGGCTATATAGCTGGAGACTGGTGCCACGCCCAAAGAGCCAGCAGGGAAAACTATGCCTTGTTCTAAAGCTCTTTGGGAACGGCTTGCGTAGCCCCACACACCTGGGGGCTGCAGGCTTTCCTGCCCTCTTCAGCCTCAAAAGCACGCTTTCCCACTTGGCGCCGCGCTAGGCCGAAAAATGGCCATATGTCTGGAGATTGGTCCCACGCCCAAAGAGCCAGCAGGGAAAACTATGCCTTGTTCTAAAGCTCTTTGGGAACCGCTTGCGTAGCCCCACACACCTGGGGGCTGCAGGCTTTCCTGCTGCCTTCAGCCTCAAAACCACCCTTTCCCACTTGGCGCCGCGCCAGGCACAAAAATGGCCGTATGTCTGGAGACTGGTGCCACGCCCAAAGAGCCAGCAGGGAAAACTATGCCTTGTACTAAAGCTCTTTGGGAACCGCTTGCGTAGCCCAACACACCTGCGGGCTGCAGGCTTTCCTGCTGCCTTCAGCCTCAGAAGAACTCTTTCGCACTTGGCGCCGAGCCAGGCACAAAAATGGACATATGTCTGGAGACTGGTGCCACGCCCAAAGAGCCAGCAGGGAAAACTATGCCTTGTTCTAAAGCTCTTTTGGAACCGCTTGCGTAGCCCCACAGACCTGGGGGCTGCAGGCTTTCCTGCTCTCTTCAGCCTCAGAAGAACCCTTTCGCACTTGGCGCCGCGCCAGGCACAAAAATGGCCATATGTCTGGGGATTTGTTCCACGCCCAAAGAGCCAGCAGGGAAAACTATGCCTTGTTCTAAAGCTCTTTGGGAACCGCTTGCGTAGCCCCACACACCTGGGGGCTGCAGGCTTTCCTGCTGCCTTCAGCCTCAAAACCACCCTTTTCCACATGGCGTCACGCCAGGCACAAAAATGGCCATATGTCTGGAGATTGGTCCCACGCCCAAAGAGCCAGCAGGGAAAACTATGCCTTGTTCTAAAGCTCTTTGGGAACCTCTTGCGTAGCCCCACACACCTGGGGGCTGCAGGCTTTCCTGCTGCCTTCAGCCTCAAAACCACCCTTTCCCACATGGCGCCGTTCCAGGCACAAAAATGGCTATATAGCTGGAGACTGGTGCCACGCCCAAAGAGCCAGCAGGGAAAACTATGCCTTGTTCTAAAGCTCTTTGGGAACCGCTTGCGTAGCCCCACACACCTGGGGGCTGCAGGCTTTCCTGCTGCCTTCAGCCTCAAAACCACCCTTTCCCACATGGCGTCACACCAGGCACAAAAACGGCCATATGTCTGGAGATTGGTCGCACGCCCAAAGAGCCAGCACGGAAAACTATGCCTTGTTCTAAAGCTCTTTGGGAACCGCTTGCGTAGCCCCACACACCTGGGGGCTGCAGGCTTTCCTGCTGCCTTCAGCCTCAAAACCACACTTTTCCACATGGCGTCACGCCAGGCAAAAAAATGGCCATATGTCTGGAGGTTGGTCCCACGCCCAAAGAGCCAGCAGGGAAAACTATGCCTTGTTCTAAAGCTCTTTGGGAACCGCTTGCGTAGCCCCACACACCTGGGGGCTGCAGGCTTTCCTGCTGCCTTCAGCCTCAAAACCACCCTTTCCCACTTGGCGCCGCGCCAGGCACAAAAATGGCCATATGGCTGGAGACTGGTGCCACGCCCAAAGAGCCAGCAGGGAAAACTATGCCTTGTTCTAAAGCTCTTTGGGAACCGCTTGTGTAGCCCCACACACCTGGGGGCTGCAGGCTTTCCTGCTGCCTTCAGCCTCAAAACCACCCTTTCCCACTTGGCGCCGCGCCAGGACCAAAAATGGCCATATGTCTGGAGGTTGGTCCCACGCCCAAAGAGCCAGCAGGGAAAATTATGCCTTGTTCTAAAGCTCTTTGGGAACCGCTTGCGTAGCCCCACACACCTGGGGGCTGCAGGCTTTCCTGCTCTCTTCAGCCTCAGAAGAACCCTTTCGCACTTGGCGCCGCGCCAGGCACAAAAATGGCCATATGTCTGGGGATTGGTCCCACACCCAAAGAGCCAGCAGGGAAAACTATGCCTTGTTCTAAAGCTCTTTGGGAACCGCTTGCGTAGCCCCACACACCTGGGGGCTGCAGGCTTTCCTGCTGCCTTCAGCCTCAAAAACACCCTTCCCCACATGGCGCCAAGCCAGGCAGAAAAATGGCCATATGTCTGGAGACTGGTCCCTTTCCCAAAGACACATCAGGGAAAACTATGCCTTGTTCTAAAGCTCTTTGGGAACGGCTTGCGTAGCCCCACACACCTGGGGGCTGCAGGCTTTCCTGCTGCCTTCAGCCTCAGAAGAACTCTTTCGCACTTGGCGCCGAGCCAGGCACAAAAATGGACATATGTCTGGAGACTGGTGCCACGCCCAAAGAGCCAGCAGGGAAAACTATGCCTTGTTCTAAAGCTCTTTTGGAACCGCTTGCGTAGCCCCACACACCTGGGGGCTGCAGGCTTTCCTGCTCTCTTCAGCCTCAGAAGAACCCTTTCGCACTTGGCGCCGCGCCAGGCACAAAAATGGCCATATGTCTGGGGATTTGTTCCACGCCCAAAGAGCCAGCAGGGAAAACTATGCCTTGTTCTAAAGCTCTTTGGGAACCGCTTGCGTAGCCCCACACACCTGGGGGCTGCAGGCTTTCCTGCTGCCTTCAGCCTCAAAACCACCCTTTTCCACATGGCGTCACGCCAGGCACAAAAATGGCCATATGTCTGGAGATTGGTCCCACGCCCAAAGAGCCAGCAGGGAAAACTATGCCTTGTTCTAAAGCTCTTTGGGAA
Organism: Chroicocephalus ridibundus; assembly: GCF_963924245.1. Lineage (NCBI taxonomy): Eukaryota > Metazoa > Chordata > Aves > Charadriiformes > Laridae > Chroicocephalus > Chroicocephalus ridibundus. Next base: position 456,870 of record NW_026961681.1, read on the forward strand.
CCTCTTGCGTAGCCCCACACACCTGGGGGCTGCAGGCTTTCCTGCTGCCTTCAGCCTCAAAACCACCCTTTCCCACTTGGCGCCGCGCCAGGCCCAAAAATGGCCATATGTCTGGAGACTGGTCCCACGCCCAAAGAGCCAGCAGGGAAAACTATGCCTTGTTCTAAAGCTCTTTGGGAACCTCTTGCGTAGCCCCACAGACCTGGGGGCTGCAGGCTTTCCTGCTGCCTTCAGCCTCAAAACCACCCTTTCCCACATGGCGCCGTTCCAGGCACAAAAATGGCTATATAGCTGGAGACTGGTGCCACGCCCAAAGAGCCAGCAGGGAAAACTATGCCTTGTTCTAAAGCTCTTTGGGAACGGCTTGCGTAGCCCCACACACCTGGGGGCTGCAGGCTTTCCTGCCCTCTTCAGCCTCAAAAGCACGCTTTCCCACTTGGCGCCGCGCTAGGCCGAAAAATGGCCATATGTCTGGAGATTGGTCCCACGCCCAAAGAGCCAGCAGGGAAAACTATGCCTTGTTCTAAAGCTCTTTGGGAACCGCTTGCGTAGCCCCACACACCTGGGGGCTGCAGGCTTTCCTGCTGCCTTCAGCCTCAAAACCACCCTTTCCCACTTGGCGCCGCGCCAGGCACAAAAATGGCCGTATGTCTGGAGACTGGTGCCACGCCCAAAGAGCCAGCAGGGAAAACTATGCCTTGTACTAAAGCTCTTTGGGAACCGCTTGCGTAGCCCAACACACCTGCGGGCTGCAGGCTTTCCTGCTGCCTTCAGCCTCAGAAGAACTCTTTCGCACTTGGCGCCGAGCCAGGCACAAAAATGGACATATGTCTGGAGACTGGTGCCACGCCCAAAGAGCCAGCAGGGAAAACTATGCCTTGTTCTAAAGCTCTTTTGGAACCGCTTGCGTAGCCCCACAGACCTGGGGGCTGCAGGCTTTCCTGCTCTCTTCAGCCTCAGAAGAACCCTTTCGCACTTGGCGCCGCGCCAGGCACAAAAATGGCCATATGTCTGGGGATTTGTTCCACGCCCAAAGAGCCAGCAGGGAAAACTATGCCTTGTTCTAAAGCTCTTTGGGAACCGCTTGCGTAGCCCCACACACCTGGGGGCTGCAGGCTTTCCTGCTGCCTTCAGCCTCAAAACCACCCTTTTCCACATGGCGTCACGCCAGGCACAAAAATGGCCATATGTCTGGAGATTGGTCCCACGCCCAAAGAGCCAGCAGGGAAAACTATGCCTTGTTCTAAAGCTCTTTGGGAACCTCTTGCGTAGCCCCACACACCTGGGGGCTGCAGGCTTTCCTGCTGCCTTCAGCCTCAAAACCACCCTTTCCCACTTGGCGCCGCGCCAGGCCCAAAAATGGCCATATGTCTGGAGACTGGTCCCACGCCCAAAGAGCCAGCAGGGAAAACTATGCCTTGTTCTAAAGCTCTTTGGGAACCGCTTGCGTAGCCCCACAGACCTGGGGGCTGCAGGCTTTCCTGCTGCCTTCAGCCTCAAAACCACCCTTTCCCACATGGCGCCGTTCCAGGCACAAAAATGGCTATATAGCTGGAGACTGGTGCCACGCCCAAAGAGCCAGCAGGGAAAACTATGCCTTGTTCTAAAGCTCTTTGGGAACCGCTTGCGTAGCCCCACACACCTGGGGGCTGCAGGCTTTCCTGCTGCCTTCAGCCTCAAAACCACCCTTTCCCACATGGCGTCACACCAGGCACAAAAACGGCCATATGTCTGGAGATTGGTCGCACGCCCAAAGAGCCAGCACGGAAAACTATGCCTTGTTCTAAAGCTCTTTGGGAACCGCTTGCGTAGCCCCACACACCTGGGGGCTGCAGGCTTTCCTGCTGCCTTCAGCCTCAAAACCACACTTTTCCACATGGCGTCACGCCAGGCAAAAAAATGGCCATATGTCTGGAGGTTGGTCCCACGCCCAAAGAGCCAGCAGGGAAAACTATGCCTTGTTCTAAAGCTCTTTGGGAACCGCTTGCGTAGCCCCACACACCTGGGGGCTGCAGGCTTTCCTGCTGCCTTCAGCCTCAAAACCACCCTTTCCCACTTGGCGCCGCGCCAGGCACAAAAATGGCCATATGGCTGGAGACTGGTGCCACGCCCAAAGAGCCAGCAGGGAAAACTATGCCTTGTTCTAAAGCTCTTTGGGAACCGCTTGTGTAGCCCCACACACCTGGGGGCTGCAGGCTTTCCTGCTGCCTTCAGCCTCAAAACCACCCTTTCCCACTTGGCGCCGCGCCAGGACCAAAAATGGCCATATGTCTGGAGGTTGGTCCCACGCCCAAAGAGCCAGCAGGGAAAATTATGCCTTGTTCTAAAGCTCTTTGGGAACCGCTTGCGTAGCCCCACACACCTGGGGGCTGCAGGCTTTCCTGCTCTCTTCAGCCTCAGAAGAACCCTTTCGCACTTGGCGCCGCGCCAGGCACAAAAATGGCCATATGTCTGGGGATTGGTCCCACACCCAAAGAGCCAGCAGGGAAAACTATGCCTTGTTCTAAAGCTCTTTGGGAACCGCTTGCGTAGCCCCACACACCTGGGGGCTGCAGGCTTTCCTGCTGCCTTCAGCCTCAAAACCACCCTTTTCCACATGGCGTCACGCCAGGCACAAAAATGGACATATATCTGGAGATTGGTTCCACGCCCAAAGAGCCAGCAGGGAAAACTATGCCTTGTTCTAAAGCTCTTTGGGAACCGCTTGCGTAGCCCCACACACCTGGGGGCTGCAGGCTTTCCTGCTGCCTTCAGCCTCAGAAGAACTCTTTCGCACTTGGCGCCGAGCCAGGCACAAAAATGGACATATGTCTGGAGACTGCTGCCACGCCCAAAGAGCCAGCAGGGAAAACTATGCCTTGTTCTAAAGCTCTTTGGGAACCGCTTGCGTAGCCCCACACACCTGGGGGCTGCAGGCTTTCCTGCTCTCTTCAGCCTCAGAAGAACCCTTTCGCACTTGGCGCCGCGCCAGGCACAAAAATGGCCATATGTCTGGGGATTTGTTCCACGCCCAAAGAGCCAGCAGGGAAAACTATGCCTTGTTCTAAAGCTCTTTGGGAACCGCTTGCGTAGCCCCACACACCTGGGGGCTGCAGGCTTTCCTGCTGCCTTCACCCTCAAAACCACCCTTTTCCACATGGCGTCACGCCAGGCACAAAAATGGCCATATGTCTGGAGATTGGTCCCACGCCCAAAGAGCCAGCAGGGAAAACTATGCCTTGTTCTAAAGCTCTTTGGGAACCTCTTGCGTAGCCCCACACACCTGGGGGTTGCAGGCTTTCCTGCTGCCTTCAGCCTCAAAACCACCCTTTCCCACTTGGCGCCGCGCCAGGCCCAAAAATGGCCATATGTCTGGAGACTGGTCCCACGCCCAAAGAGCCAGCAGGGAAAACTATGCCTTGTTCTAAAGCTCTTTGGGAACCGCTTGCGTAGCCCCACACACCTGGGGGCTGCAGGCTTTCCTGCTGCCTTCAGCCTCAAAACCACCCTTTCCCACATGGCGCCGTTCCAGGCACAAAAATGGCTATATAGCTGGAGACTGGTGCCACGCCCAAAGAGCCAGCAGGGAAAACTATGCCTTGTTCTAAAGCTCTTTGGGAACGGCTTGCGTAGCCCCACACACCTGGGGGCTGCAGGCTTTCCTGCCCTCTTCAGCCTCAAAAGCACGCTTTCCCACTTGGCGCCGCGCTAGGCCGAAAAATGGCCATATGTCTGGAGATTGGTCCCACGCCCAAAGAGCCAGCAGGGAAAACTATGCCTTGTTCTAAAGCTCTTTGGGAACCGCTTGCGTAGCCCCACACACCTGGGGGCTGCAGGCTTTCCTGCTGCCTTCAGCCTCAAAACCACCCTTTCCCACTTGGCGCCGCGCCAGGCACAAAAATGGCCGTATGTCTGGAGACTGGTGCCACGCCCAAAGAGCCAGCAGGGAAAACTATGCCTTGTACTAAAGCTCTTTGGGAACCGCTTGCGTAGCCCAACACACCTGCGGGCTGCAGGCTTTCCTGCTGCCTTCAGCCTCAAAAGAACCCTTTCCCACTCTGCGCCGCGCCAGGCCCAAAAATGGCCGTATGTCTGGAGACTGGTCCCACGCCCAAAGAGCCAGCAGGGAAAACTATGCCTTGTTCTAAAGCTCTTTGGGAACCGCTTGCGTAGCCCCACACACCTGGGGGCTGCAGGCTTTCCTGCTGCCTTCAGCCTCAAAACCACCCTTTTCCACATGGCGTCACGCCAGGCAAAAAAATGGCCATATGTCTGGAGGTTGGTCCCACGCCCAAAGAGCCAGCAGGGAAAACTATGCCTTGTTCTAAAGCTCTTTGGGAACCGCTTGCGTAGCCCCACACACCTGGGGGCTGCAGGCTTTCCTGCTGCCTTCAGCCTCAGAAGAACCCTTTCGCACTTGGCGCCGCGCCAGGCACAAAAATGGCCATATGGCTGGGGATTTGTTCCACGCCCAAAGAGCCAGCAGGGAAAACTATGCCTTGTTCTAAAGCTCTTTGGGAACCGCTTGCGTAGCCCCACAGACCTGGGGGCTGCAGGCTTTCCTGCTGCCTTCAGCCTCAAAACCACCCTTTTCCACATGGCGTCACGCCAGGCACAAAAACGGCCATATGTCTGGAGATGGGTCCCACGCCCAAAGAGCCAGCAGGATAAAGTATGCCTTGTTCTAAAGCTCTTTGGGAACCGCTTGCGTAGCCCCACACACCTGGGGGCTGCAGGCTTTCCTGCTCTCTTCAGCCTCAAAACCACCCTTCCGCACATGGCGCCAAGCCAGGCAGAAAAATGGCCATATGTCTGGAGACTGGTCCCTTTCCCAAAGACCCATCAGGGAAAACTATGCCTTGTTCTAAAGCTCTTTGGGAACCGCTTGCGTAGCCCCACACACCTGGGGGCTGCAGGCTTTCCTGCTCTCTTCAGCCTCAAAAGTACGCTTTCCCACTTGGCGCCGCGCTAGGCTAAAAAATGGCCATATGTCTGGAGATTGGTCCCACGCCCAAAGAGCCAGCAGGGAAAACTATGCCTTGTTCTAAAGCTCTTTGGGATCCGCTTGCGTAGCCCCACACACCTGGGGGCTGCAGGCTTTCCTGCTGCCTTCAGCCTCAAAACCACCCTTTCCCACTTGGCGCAGCGCCAGGCACAAAAATGGCCGTATGTCTGGAGACTGGTCCCACGCCCAAAGAGCCAGCAGGGAAAACTATGCCTTGTTCTAAAGCTCTTTGGGAACCGCTTGCGTAGCCCCACACACCTGGGGGCTGCAGGCTTTCCTGCTGCCTTCAGCCTCAAAAGAACCCTTTCCCACTCTGCGCCGCGCCAGGCCCAAAAATGGCCGTATGTCTGGAGACTGGTGCCACGCCCAAAGAGCCAGCAGGGAAAACTATGCCTTGTTCTAAAGCTCTTTGGGAACCGCTTGCGTAGCCCCACACACCTGGGGGTGCAGGCTTTCCTGCTGCCTTCAGCCTCAAAACCACCCTTTCCCACTTGGCGCCGCGCCAGGACCAAAAATGGCCATATGTCTGGAGACTGGTCCCACGCCCAAAGAGCCAGCAGGGAAAACTATGCCTTGTTCTAAAGCTCTTTGGGAACCGCTTGCGTAGCCCCACACACCTGGGGGCTGCAGGCTTTCCTGCTGCCTTCAGCCTCAAAACCACCCTTTCCCACTTGGCGCCGCGCCAGGCACAAAAATGGCCGTATGTCTGGAGACTGGTCCCACGCCCAAAGAGCCAGCAGGGAAAACTATGCCTTGTACTAAAGCTCTTTGGGAACCGCTTGCGTAGCCCCACACACCTGCGGGCTGCAGGCTTTCCTGCTGCCTTCAGCCTCAAAAGAACCCTTTCCCACTTGGCGCCGCGCCAGGCCCAAAAATGGCCATATGTCTGGAGACTGGTCCCACGCCCAAAGAGCCAGCAGGGAAAACTATGCCTTGTTCTAAAGCTCTTTGGGAACCGCTTGCGTAGCCCCACACACCTGGGGGCTGCAGGCTTTCCTGCTCTCTTCAGCCTCAGAAGAACCCTTTCGCACTTGGCGCCGCGCCAGGCACAAAAATGGACATATGTCTGGAGACTGGTGCCACGCCCAAAGAGCCAGCAGGGAAAACTATGCCTTGTTCTAAAGCTCTTTTGGAACCGCTTGCGTAGCCCCACAGACCTGCGGGCTGCAGGCTTTCCTGCTCTCTTCAGCCTCAGAAGAACCCTTTCGCACTTGGCGCCGCGCCAGGCACAAAAATGGCCATATGTCTGGGGATTTGTTCCACGCCCAAAGAGCCAGCAGGGAAAACTATGCCTTGTTCTAAAGCTCTTTGGGAACCGCTTGCGTAGCCCCACACACCTGGGGGCTGCAGGCTTTCCTGCTGCCTTCAGCCTCAAAACCACCCTTTTCCACATGGCGTCACGCCAGGCACAAAAATGGCCATATGTCTGGAGACTGGTGCCACGCCCAAAGAGCCAGCAGGGAAAACTATGCCTTGTTCTAAAGCTCTTTGGGAACCGCTTGCGTAGCCCCACACACCTGGGGGCTGCAGGCTTTCCTGCTCTCTTCAGCCTCAAAAGCACGCTTTCCCACTTGGCGCCGCGCTAGGCCGAAAAATGGCCATATGTCTGGAGATTGGTCCCACGCCCAAAGAGCCAGCAGGGAAAACTATGCCTTGTTCTAAAGCTCTTTGGGAACCGCTTGCGTAGCCCCACACACCTGGGGGCTGCAGGCTTTCCTGCTGCCTTCAGCCTCAAAACCACCCTTTCCAACTTGGCGCCGCGCCAGGCACAAAAATGGCCGTATGTCTGGAGACTGGTCCCACGCCCAAAGAGCCAGCAGGGAAAACTATGCCTTGTACTAAAGCTCTTTGGGAACCGCTTGCGTAGCCCCACACACCTGCGGGCTGCAGGCTTTCCTGCTGCCTTCAGCCTCAAAAGAACCCTTTCCCACTCTGCGCCGCGCCAGGCCCAAAAATGGCCATATGTCTGGAGACTGGTCCCACGCCCAAAGAGCCAGCAGGGAAAACTATGCCTTGTTCTAAAGCTCTTTGGGATCTGCTTGCGTAGCCCCACACACCTGGGGGCTGCAGGCTTTCCTGCTGCCTTCAGCCTCAAAACCACCCTTTTCCACATGGCGTCACGCCAGGCAAAAAAATGGCCATATGTCTGGAGGTTGGTCCCACGCCCAAAGAGCCAGCAGGGAAAACTATGCCTTGTTCTAAAGCTCTTTGGGAACCGCTTGCGTAGCCCCACACACCTGGGGGCTGCAGGCTTTCCTGCTCTCTTCAGCCTCAGAAGAACCCTTTCGCACTTGGCGCCGCGCCAGGCACAAAAATGGCCATATGGCTGGGGATTTGTCCCACGCCCAAAGAGCCAGCAGGGAAAACTATGCCTTGTTCTAAAGCTCTTTGGGAACCGCTTGCGTAGCCCCACACACCTGGGGGCTGCAGGCTTTCCTGCTGCCTTCAGCCTCAAAACCACCCTTTTCCACATGGCGTCACGCCAGGCACAAAAACGGCCATATGTCTGGAGGTTGGTCCCACGCCCAAAGAGCCAGCAGGGAAAACTATGCCTTGTTCTAAAGCTCTTTGGGAACCTCTTGCGTAGCCCCACACACCTGGGGGCTGCAGGCTTTCCTGCTCTCTTCAGCCTCAGAAGAACCCTTTCGCACTTGGCGCCGCGCCAGGCACAAAAATGGACATATATCTGGAGATTGGTTCCACGCCCAAAGAGCCAGCAGGGAAAACTATGCCTTGTTCTAAAGCTCTTTGGGAACCGCTTGCGTAGCCCCACACACCTGGGGGCTGCAGGCTTTCCTGCTGCCTTCAGCCTCAAAACCACCCTTTCCCACTTGGCGCCGCGCCAGGCACAAAAATGGCCATATGGCTGGAGACTGGTCCCACGCCCAAAGAGCCAGCAGGGAAAACTATGCCTTGTTCTAAAGCTCTTTGGGAACCGCTTGTGTAGCCCCACACACCTGGGGGCTGCAGGCTTTCCTGCTGCCTTCAGCCTCAAAACCACCCTTTCCCACATGGCGTCACACCAGGCACAAAAATGGCCATATGTCTGGAGGTTGGTCCCACGCCCAAAGAGCCAGCAGGGAAAATTATGCCTTGTTCTAAAGCTCTTTGGGAACCGCTTGCGTAGCCCCACAGACCTGCAGGCTGCAGGCTTTCCTGCTCTCTTCAGCCTCAGAAGAACCCTTTCGCACTTGGCGCCGCGCCAGGCAGAAAAATGGCCATATGTCTGGAGACTGGTCCCTTTCCCAAAGACCCATCAGGGAAAACTATGCCTTGTTCTAAAGCTCTTTGGGAACGGCTTGCGTAGCCCCACACACCTGGGGGCTGCAGGCTTTCCTGCTGCCTTCAGCCTCAGAAGAACCCTTTCGCACTTGGCGCCGGGCCAGGCACAAAAATGGACATATGTCTGGAGACTGGTGCCACGCCCAAAGAGCCAGCAGGGAAAACTATGCCTTGTTCTAAAGCTCTTTTGGAACCGCTTGCGTAGCCCCACAGACCTGGGGGCTGCAGGCTTTCCTGCTCTCTTCAGCCTCAGAAGAACCCTTTCGCAGTTGGCGCCGCGCCAGGCACAAAAATGGCCATATGTCCGGGGATTTGTTCCACGCCCAAAGAGCCAGCAGGGAAAACTATGCCTTGTTCTAAAGCTCTTTGGGAACCGCTTGCGTAGCCCCACACACCTGGGGGCTGCAGGCTTTCCTGCTGCCTTCAGCCTCAAAACCACCCTTTTCCACATGGCGTGACGCCAGGCACAAAAATGGCCATATGTCTGGAGATTGGTCCCACGCCCAAAGAGCCAGCAGGGAAAACTATGCCTTGTTCTAAAGCTCTTTGGGAACCTCTTGCGTAACCCCACACACCTGGGGGCTGCAGGCTTTCCTGCTGCCTTCAGCCTCAAAACTACCCTTTCCCACTTGGCGCCGCGCCAGGACCAAAAATGGCCATATGTCTGGAGACTGGTCCCACGCCCAAAGAGCCAGCAGGGAAAACTATGCCTTGTTCTAAAGCTCTTTGGGAACCGCTTGCGTAGCCCCACACACCTGCGGGCTGCAGGCTTTCCTGCTGCCTTCAGCCTCAAAACCACCCTTTCCCACATGGCGCCGCTCCAGGCACAAAAATGGCTATATGGCTGGAGACTGGTGCCACGCCCAAAGAGCCAGCAGGGAAAACTATGCCTTGTTCTAAAGCTCTTTGGGAACGGCTTGCGTAGCCCCACACACCTGGGGGCTGCAGGCTTTCCTGCCCTCTTCAGCCTCAAAAGCACGCTTTCCCACTTGGCGCCGCGCTAGGCCGAAAAATGGCCATATGTCTGGAGATTGGTCCCACGCCCAAAGAGCCAGCAGGGAAAAGTATGCCTTGTTCTAAAGCTCTTTGGGAACCGCTTGTGTAGCCCCACACACCTGGGGGCTGCAGGCTTTCCTGCTGCCTTCAGCCTCAAAACCACCCTTTCCCACTTGGCGCCGCGCCAGGCACAAAAATGGCCGTATGTCTGGAGACTGGTCCCACGCCCAAAGAGCCAGCAGGGAAAACTATGCCTTGTACTAAAGCTCTTTGGGAACCGCTTGCGTAGCCCCACACACCTGCGGGCTGCAGGCTTTCCTGCTGCCTTCAGCCTCAAAAGAACCCTTTCCCACTCTGCGCCGCGCCAGGCCCAAAAATGGCCGTATGTCTGGAGACTGGTCCCACGCCCAAAGAGCCAGCAGGGAAAACTATGCCTTGTTCTAAAGCTCTTTGGGATCCGCTTGCGTAGCCCCACACACCTGGGGGCTGCAGGCTTTCCTGCTGCCTTCAGCCTCAAAACCACCCTTTTCCACATGGCGTCACGCCAGGCAAAAAAATGGCCATATGTCTGGAGATTGGTCCCACGCCCAAAGAGCCAGCAGGGAAAACTATGCCTTGTTCTAAAGCTCTTTGGGAACCGCTTGCGTAGCCCCACACACCTGGGGGCTGCAGGCTTTCCTGCTCTCTTCAGCCTCAGAAGAACCCTTTCGCACTTGGCGCCGCGCCAGGCACAAAAATGGCCATATGTCTGGAGACTGGTCCCTTTCCCAAAGACCCATCAGGGAAAACTATGCCTTGTTCTAAAGCTCTTTGGGAACGGCTTGCGTAGCCCCACACACCTGGGGGCTGCAGGCTTTCCTGCTGCCTTCAGCCTCAGAAGAACCCTTTCGCACTTGGCGCCGGGCCAGGCACAAAAATGGACATATGTCTGGAGACTGGTGCCACGCCCAAAGAGCCAGCAGGGAAAACTATGCCTTGTTCTAAAGCTCTTTTGGAACCGCTTGCGTAGCCCCACACACCTGGGGGCTGCAGGCTTTCCTGCTCTCTTCAGCCTCAGAAGAACCCTTTCACACTTGGCGCCGCGCCAGGCACAAAAATGGCCATATGTCCGGGGATTTGTTCCACGCCCAAAGAGCCAGCAGGGAAAACTATGCCTTGTTCTAAAGCTCTTTGGGAACCGCTTGCGTAGCCCCACACACCTGGGGGCTGCAGGCTTTCCTGCTGCCTTCAGCCTCAAAACCACCCTTTTCCACTTGGCGCCGGGTCAGGCACAAAAATGGACATATGTCTGGAGACTGGTGCCACGCCCAAAGAGCCAGCAGGGAAAACTATGCCTTGTTCTAAAGCTCTTTGGGAACCTCTTGCGTAACCCCACACACCTGGGGGCTGCAGGCTTTCCTGCTCTCTTCAGCCTCAAAACTACCCTTTCCCACTTGGCGCCGCGCCAGGACCAAAAATGGCCGTATGTCTGGAGACTGGTCCCACGCCCAAAGAGCCAGCAGGGAAAACTATGCCTTGTTCTAAAGCTCTTTGGGAACCGCTTGCGTAGCCCCACACACCTGGGGGCTGCAGGCTTTCCTGCTGCCTTCAGCCTCAAAACCACCCTTTCCCACTTGGCGCCGCGCCAGGCACAAAAATGGCCGTATGTCTGGAGACTGGTCCCACGCCCAAAGAGCCAGCAGGGAAAACTATGCCTTGTACTAAAGCTCTTTGGGAACCGCTTGCGTAGCCCCACACACCTGCGGGCTGCAGGCTTTCCTGCTGCCTTCAGCCTCAAAAGAACCCTTTCCCACTCTGCGCCGCGCCAGGCCCAAAAATGGCCGTATGTCTGGAGACTGGTCCCACGCCCAAAGAGCCAGCAGGGAAAACTATGCCTTGTTCTAAAGCTCTTTGGGAACCGCTTGCGTAGCCCCACACACCTGGGGGCTGCAGGCTTTCCTGCTCTCTTCAGCCTCAGAAGAACCCTTTCGCACTTGGCGCCGCGCCAGGCACAAAAATGGACATATATCTGGAGATTGGTTCCACGCCCAAAGAGCCAGCAGGGAAAACTATGCCTTGTTCTAAAGCTCTTTGGGAACCGCTTGCGTAGCCCCACACACCTGGGGGCTGAAGGCTTTCCTGCTGCCTTCAGCCTCAAAACCACCCTTTCCCACTTGGCGCCGCGCCAGGCACAAAAATGGCCATATGGCTGGAGACTGGTCCCACGCCCAAAGAGCCAGCAGGGAAAACTATGCCTTGTTCTAAAGCTCTTTGGGAACCGCTTGTGTAGCCCCACACACCTGGGGGCTGCAGGCTTTCCTGCTGCCTTCAGCCTCAAAACCACCCTTTCCCACTTGGCGTCACACCAGGCACAAAAATGGCCATATGTCTGGAGGTTGGTCCCACGCCCAAAGAGCCAGCAGGGAAAATTATGCCTTGTTCTAAAGCTCTTTGGGAACCGCTTGCGTAGCCCCACAGACCTGCAGGCTGCAGGCTTTCCTGCTCTCTTCAGCCTCAGAAGAACCCTTTCGCACTTGGCGCCGCGCCAGGCAGAAAAATGGCCATATGTCTGGAGACTGGTCCCTTTCCCAAAGACCCATCAGGGAAAACTATGCCTTGTTCTAAAGCTCTTTTGGAACCGCTTGCGTAGCCCCACACACCTGGGGGCTGCAGGCTTTCCTGCTCTCTTCAGCCTCAGAAGAACCCTTTCACACTTGGCGCCGCGCCAGGCACAAAAATGGCCATATGTCCGGGGATTTGTTCCACGCCCAAAGAGCCAGCAGGGAAAACTATGCCTTGTTCTAAAGCTCTTTGGGAACCGCTTGCGTAGCCCCACACACCTGGGGGCTGCAGGCTTTCCTGCTGCCTTCAGCCTCAAAACCACCCTTTTCCACATGGCGTGACGCCAGGCACAAAAATGGCCATATGTCTGGAGATTGGTCCCACGCCCAAAGAGCCAGCAGGGAAAACTATGCCTTGTTCTAAAGCTCTTTGGGAACCTCTTGCGTAACCCCACACACCTGGGGGCTGCAGGCTTTCCTGCTGCCTTCAGCCTCAAAACTACCCTTTCCCACTTGGCGCCGCGCCAGGACCAAAAATGGCCATATGTCTGGAGACTGGTCCCACGCCCAAAGAGCCAGCAGGGAAAACTATGCCTTGTTCTAAAGCTCTTTGGGAACCGCTTGCGTAGCCCCACACACCTGCGGGCTGCAGGCTTTCCTGCTGCCTTCAGCCTCAAAACCACCCTTTCCCACATGGCGCCGCTCCAGGCACAAAAATGGCTATATGGCTGGAGACTGGTGCCACGCCCAAAGAGCCAGCAGGGAAAACTATGCCTTGTTCTAAAGCTCTTTGGGAACGGCTTGCGTAGCCCCACACACCTGGGGGCTGCAGGCTTTCCTGCCCTCTTCAGCCTCAAAAGCACGCTTTCCCACTTGGCGCCGCGCTAGGCCGAAAAATGGCCATATGTCTGGAGATTGGTCCCACGCCCAAAGAGCCAGCAGGGAAAACTATGCCTTGTTCTAAAGCTCTTTGGGAACCGCTTGCGTAGCCCCACACACCTGGGGGCTGCAGGCTTTCCTGCTGCCTTCAGCCTCAAAACCACCCTTTCCCACTTGGCGCCGCGCCAGGCACAAAAATGGCCGTATGTCTGGAGACTGGTCCCACGCCCAAAGAGCCAGCAGGGAAAACTATGCCTTGTACTAAAGCTCTTTGGGAACCGCTTGCGTAGCCCCACACACCTGCGGGCTGCAGGCTTTCCTGCTGCCTTCAGCCTCAAAAGAACCCTTTCCCACTCTGCGCCGCGCCAGGCCCAAAAATGGCCATATGTCTGGAGACTGGTCCCACGCCCAAAGAGCCAGCAGGGAAAACTATGCCTTGTTCTAAAGCTCTTTGGGATCCGCTTGCGTAGCCCCACACACCTGGGGGCTGCAGGCTTTCCTGCTGCCTTCAGCCTCAAAACCACCCTTTTCCACATGGCGTCACGCCAGGCAAAAAAATGGCCATATGTCTGGAGGTTGGTCCCACGCCCAAAGAGCCAGCAGGGAAAACTATGCCTTGTTCTAAAGCTCTTTGGGAACCGCTTGCGTAGCCCCACACACCTGGGGGCTGCAGGCTTTCCTGCTCTCTTCAGCCTCAGAAGAACCCTTTCGCACTTGGCGCCGCGCCAGGCACAAAAATGGCCATATGGCTGGGGATTTGTTCCACGCCCAAAGAGCCAGCAGGGAAAACTATGCCTTGTTCTAAAGCTCTTTGGGAACCGCTTGCGTAGCCCCACACACCTGGGGGCTGCAGGCTTTCCTGCTGCCTTCAGCCTCAAAACCACCCTTTCCCACTTGGCGCCGCGCCAGGACCAAAAATGGCCATATGTCTGGAGACTGGTCCCACGCCCAAAGAGCCAGCAGGATAAAGTATGCCTTGTTCTAAAGCTCTTTGGGAACCGCTTGCGTAGCCCCACACACCTGGGGGCTGCAGGCTTTCCTGCTCTCTTCAGCCTCAAAACCACCCTTCCGCACATGGCGCCAAGCCAGGCAGAAAAATGGCCATATGTCTGGAGGTTGGTCCCTTTCCCAAAGACCCATCAGGGAAAACTATGCCTTGTTCTAAAGCTCTTTGGGAACCGCTTGCGTAGCCCCACACACCTGGGGGCTGCAGGCTTTCCTGCTGCCTTCAGCCTCAAAAGAACCCTTTCCCACTCTGCGCCGCGCCAGGCCCAAAAATGGCCGTATGTCTGGAGACTGGTGCCACGCCCAAAGAGCCAGCAGGGAAAACTATGCCTTGTTCTAAAGCTCTTTGGGAACCTCTTGCGTAGCCCCACACACCTGGGGGCTGCAGGCTTTCCTGCTCTCTTCAGCCTCAAAAGCACGTTTTCCAACTTGGCGCCGCGCTAGGCCCAAAAATGGCCATATGTCTGGAGACTGGTCCCACGCCCAAAGAGACAGCAGGGAAAACTATGCCTTGTACTAAAGCTCTTTGGGAACGGCTTGCGTAGCCCCACAGACCTGGGGGCTGCAGGCTTTCCTGCTGCCTTCAGCCTCAAAACCACCCTTTCCCACTTGGCGCCGCGCCAGGCACAAAAATGGCCATATGGCTGGAGACTGGTGCCACGCCCAAAGAGCCAGCAGGGAAAACTATGCCTTGTTCTAAAGCTCTTTGGGAACCGCTTGCGTAGCCCCACACACCTGGGGGCTGCAGGGTTTCCTGCTGCCTTCAGCCTCAAAACCACCCTTTCCCACATGGCGTCACACCAGGCACAAAAACGGCCATATGTCTGGAGACTGGTCGCACGCCCAAAGAGCCAGCACAGAAAACTATGCCTTGTTCTAAAGCTCTTTGGGATCCGCTTGCGTAGCCCCACACACCTGGGGGCTGCAGGCTTTCCTGCTGCCTTCAGCCTCAAAACCACCCTTTTCCACATGGCGTCACGCCAGGCAAAAAAATGGCCATATGTCTGGAGGTTGGTCCCACGCCCAAAGAGCCAGCAGGGAAAACTATGCCTTGTTCTAAAGCTCTTTGGGAACCGCTTGCGTAGCCCCACACACCTGGGGGCTGCAGGCTTTCCTGCTGCCTTCAGCCTCAAAACCACCCTTTCCCACTTGGCGCCGCGCCAGGCACAAAAATGGCCATATGGCTGGAGACTGGTGCCACGCCCAAAGAGCCAGCAGGGAAAACTATGCCTTGTTCTAAAGCTCTTTGGGAACCGCTTGTGTAGCCCCACAGACCTGGGGGCTGCAGGCTTTCCTGCTGCCTTCAGCCTCAAAACCACCCTTTCCCACATGGCGCCGCTCCAGGCACAAAAATGGCTATATGGCTGGAGACTGGTGCCACGCCCAAAGAGCCAGCAGGGAAAACTATGCCTTGTTCTAAAGCTCTTTGGGAACGGCTTGCGTAGCCCCACACACCTGGGGGCTGCAGGCTTTCCTGCCCTCTTCAGCCTCAAAAGCACGCTTTCCCACTTGGCGCCGCGCTAGGCCGAAAAATGGCCATATGTCTGGAGATTGGTCCCACGCCCAAAGAGCCAGCAGGGAAAACTATGCCTTGTTCTAAAGCTCTTTGGGAACCGCTTGCGTAGCCCCACACACCTGGGGGCTGCAGGCTTTCCTGCTGCCTTCAGCCTCAAAACCACCCTTTCCCACTTGGCGCCGCGCCAGGCACAAAAATGGCCGTATGTCTGGAGACTGGTCCCACGCCCAAAGAGCCAGCAGGGAAAACTATGCCTTGTACTAAAGCTCTTTGGGAACCGCTTGCGTAGCCCCACACACCTGCGGGCTGCAGGCTTTCCTGCTGCCTTCAGCCTCAAAAGAACCCTTTCCCACTCTGCGCCGCGCCAGGCCCAAAAATGGCCATATGTCTGGAGACTGGTCCCACGCCCAAAGAGCCAGCAGGGAAAACTATGCCTTGTTCTAAAGCTCTTTGGGATCCGCTTGCGTAGCCCCACACACCTGGGGGCTGCAGGCTTTCCTGCTGCCTTCAGCCTCAAAACCACCCTTTTCCACATGGCGTCACGCCAGGCAAAAAAATGGCCATATGTCTGGAGGTTGGTCCCACGCCCAAAGAGCCAGCAGGGAAAACTATGCCTTGTTCTAAAGCTCTTTGGGAACCGCTTGCGTAGCCCCACACACCTGGGGGCTGCAGGCTTTCCTGCTCTCTTCAGCCTCAGAAGAACCCTTTCGCACTTGGCGCCGCGCCAGGCACAAAAATGGCCATATGGCTGGGGATTTGTTCCACGCCCAAAGAGCCAGCAGGGAAAACTATGCCTTGTTCTAAAGCTCTTTGGGAACCGCTTGCGTAGCCCCACACACCTGGGGGCTGCAGGCTTTCCTGCTGCCTTCAGCCTCAAAACCACCCTTTCCCACTTGGCGCCGCGCCAGGACCAAAAATGGCCATATGTCTGGAGACTGGTCCCACGCCCAAAGAGCCAGCAGGATAAAGTATGCCTTGTTCTAAAGCTCTTTGGGAACCGCTTGCGTAGCCCCACACACCTGGGGGCTGCAGGCTTTCCTGCTCTCTTCAGCCTCAAAACCACCCTTCCGCACATGGCGCCAAGCCAGGCAGAAAAATGGCCATATGTCTGGAGGTTGGTCCCTTTCCCAAAGACCCATCAGGGAAAACTATGCCTTGTTCTAAAGCTCTTTGGGAACCGCTTGCGTAGCCCCACACACCTGGGGGCTGCAGGCTTTCCTGCTGCCTTCAGCCTCAAAAGAACCCTTTCCCACTCTGCGCCGCGCCAGGCCCAAAAATGGCCGTATGTCTGGAGACTGGTGCCACGCCCAAAGAGCCAGCAGGGAAAACTATGCCTTGTTCTAAAGCTCTTTGGGAACCTCTTGCGTAGCCCCACACACCTGGGGGCTGCAGGCTTTCCTGCTCTCTTCAGCCTCAAAAGCACGTTTTCCAACTTGGCGCCGCGCTAGGCCCAAAAATGGCCATATGTCTGGAGACTGGTCCCACGCCCAAAGAGACAGCAGGGAAAACTATGCCTTGTACTAAAGCTCTTTGGGAACGGCTTGCGTAGCCCCACAGACCTGGGGGCTGCAGGCTTTCCTGCTGCCTTCAGCCTCAAAAGCACGTTTTCCCACTTGGCGCCGCGCCAGGCACAAAAATGGCCATATGGCTGGAGACTGGTGCCACGCCCAAAGAGCCAGCAGGGAAAACTATGCCTTGTTCTAAAGCTCTTTGGGAACCGCTTGCGTAGCCCCACACACCTGGGGGCTGCAGGGTTTCCTGCTGCCTTCAGCCTCAAAACCACCCTTTCCCACATGGCGTCACACCAGGCACAAAAACGGCCATATGTCTGGAGACTGGTCGCACGCCCAAAGAGCCAGCACAGAAAACTATGCCTTGTTCTAAAGCTCTTTGGGATCCGCTTGCGTAGCCCCACACACCTGGGGGCTGCAGGCTTTCCTGCTGCCTTCAGCCTCAAAACCACCCTTTTCCACATGGCGTCACGCCAGGCAAAAAAATGGCCATATGTCTGGAGGTTGGTCCCACGCCCAAAGAGCCAGCAGGGAAAACTATGCCTTGTTCTAAAGCTCTTTGGGAACCGCTTGCGTAGCCCCACACACCTGGGGGCTGCAGGCTTTCCTGCTGCCTTCAGCCTCAAAACCACCCTTTCCCACTTGGCGCCGCGCCAGGCACAAAAATGGCCATATGGCTGGAGACTGGTGCCACGCCCAAAGAGCCAGCAGGGAAAACTATGCCTTGTTCTAAAGCTCTTTGGGAACCGCTTGTGTAGCCCCACAGACCTGGGGGCTGCAGGCTTTCCTGCTGCCTTCAGCCTCAAAACCACCCTTTCCCACTTGGCGCCGCGCCAGGACCAAAAATGGCCATATGTCTGGAGGTTGGTCCCACGCCCAAAGAGCCAGCAGGGAAAATTATGCCTTGTTCTAAAGCTCTTTGGGAACCGCTTGCGTAGCCCCACACACCTGGGGGCTGCAGGCTTTCCTGCTCTCTTCAGCATCAGAAGAACCCTTTCGCACTTGGCGCCGCGCCAGGCACAAAAATGGCCATATGTCTGGGGATTGGTCCCACACCCAAAGAGCCAGCAGGGAAAACTATGCCTTGTTCTAAAGCTCTTTGGGAACCGCTTGCGTAGCCCCACACACCTGGGGGCTGCAGGCTTTCCTGCTGCCTTCAGCCTCAAAACCACCCTTTTCCACATGGCGTCACGCCAGGCACAAAAATGGCCATATATCTGGAGATTGGTTCCACGCCCAAAGAGCCAGCAGGGAAAACTATGCCTTGTTCTAAAGCTCTTTGGGAACCGCTTGCGTAGCCCCACACACCTGGGGGCTGCAGGCTTTCCTGCTGCCTTCAGCCTCAAAACCACCCTTTCCCACTTGGCCCCGCGCCAGGCACAAAAATGGCCGTATGGCTGGAGACTGGTGCCACGACCAAAGAGCCAGCAGGGAAAACTATGCCTTGTTCTAAAGCTCTTTGGGAACCGCTGGCGTAGCCCCACAGACCTGCAGGCTGCAGGCTTTCCTGCTCTCTTCAGCCTCAGAAGAACCCTTTCCCACTTGGCGCCGCGCCAGGCACAAAAATGGCCATATGTCTGGGGATTTGTTCCACGCCCAAAGAGCCAGCAGGGAAAACTATGCCTTGTTCTAAAGCTCTTTGGGAACCGCTTGCGTAGCCCCACACACCTGGGGGCTGCAGGCTTTCCTGCTGCCTTCAGCCTCAAAACCACCCTTTCCCACTTGGCGCCGCGCCGGGACCAAAAATGGCCATATGTCTGGAGACTGGTCCCACGCCCAAAGAGCCAGCAGGGAAAACTATGCCTTGTTCTAAAGCTCTTTGGGAACCGCTTGCGTAGCCCCACACACCTGGGGGCTGCAGGCTTTCCTGCTGCCTTCAGCCTCAAAACCACCCTTTCCCACTTGGCGCCGCGCCAGGCACAAAAATGGCCGTATGTCTGGAGACTGGTCCCACGCCCAAAGAGCCAGCAGGGAAAACTATGCCTTGTACTAAAGCTCTTTGGGAACCGCTTGCGTAGCCCCACACACCTGCGGGCTGCAGGCTTTCCTGCTGCCTTCAGCCTCAAAAGAACACTTTCCCACTCTGCGCCGCGCCAGGCCCAAAAATGGCCGTATGTCTGGAGACTGGTCCCACGCCCAAAGAGCCAGCAGGGAAAACTATGCCTTGTTCTAAAGCTCTTTGGGATCCGCTTGCGTAGCCCCACAGACCTGGGGGCTGCAGGCTTTCCTGCTGCCTTCAGCCTCAAAACCACCCTTTTCCACATGGCGTCACGCCAGGCAAAAAAATGGCCATATGTCTGGAGGTTGGTCCCACGCCCAAAGAGCCAGCAGGGAAAACTATGCCTTGTTCTAAAGCTCTTTGGGAACCGCTTGCGTAGCCCCACACACCTGGGGGCTGCAGGCTTTCCTGCTCTCTTCAGCCTCAGAAGAACCCTTTCGCACTTGGCGCCGCGCCAGGCACAAAAATGGCCATATGGCTGGGGATTTGTTCCACGCCCAAAGAGCCAGCAGGGAAAACTATGCCTTGTTCTAAAGCTCTTTGGGAACCGCTTGCGTAGCCCCACACACCTGGGGGCTGCAGGCTTTCCTGCTGCCTTCAGCCTCAAAACCACCCTTTCCCACATGGCGTCACGCCAGGCACAAAAACGGCCATATGTCTGGAGATGGGTCCCACGCCCAAAGAGCCAGCAGGGAAAACTATGCCTTGTTCTAAAGCTCTTTGGGAACCTCTTGCGTAGCCCCACACACCTGGGGGCTGCAGGCTTTCCTGCTGCCTTCAGCCTCAAAACCACCCTTTCCCACTTGGCGCCGCGCCAGGACCAAAAATGGCCATATGTCTGGAGACTGGTCCCACGCCCAAAGAGCCAGCAGGATAAAGTATGCCTTGTTCTAAAGCTCTTTGGGAACCGCTTGCGTAGCCCCACACACCTGGGGGCTGCAGGCTTTCCTGCTCTCTTCAGCCTCAAAACCACCCTTCCGCACATGGCGCCAAGCCAGGCAGAAAAATGGCCATATGTCTGGAGACTGGTCCCTTTCCCAAAGACCCATCAGGGAAAACTATGCCTTGTTCTAAAGCTCTTTGGGAACCGCTTGCGTAGCCCCACACACCTGGGGGCTGCAGGCTTTCCTGCTCTCTTCAGCCTCAAAAGTACGCTTTCCCACTTGGCGCCGCGCTAGGCCCAAAAATGGCCATATGTCTGGAGATTGGTCCCACGCCCAAAGAGCCAGCAGGGAAAACTATGCCTTGTTCTAAAGCTCTTTGGGATCCGCTTGCGTAGCCCCACACACCTGGGGGCTGCAGGCTTTCCTGCTGCCTTCAGCCTCAAAACCACCCTTTCCCACTTGGCGCCGCGCCAGGCACAAAAATGGCCGTATGTCTGGAGACTGGTCCCACGCCCAAGGAGCCAGCAGGGAAAACTATGCCTTGTTCTAAAGCTCTTTGGGAACCGCTTGCGTAGCCCCACACACCTGGGGGCTGCAGGCTTTCCTGCTCTCTTCAGCCTCAGAAGAACCCTTTCGCACTTGGCGCCGCGCCAGGCACAAAAATGGCCATATGTCTGGGGATTTGTTCCACGCCCAAAGAGCCAGCAGGGAAAACTATGCCTTGTTCTAAAGCTCTTTGGGAACCTCTTTCGTAGCCCCACACACCTGGGGGCTGCAGGCTTTCCTGCTCTCTTCAGCCTCAAAAGCACGCTTTCCCACTTGGCGCCGCGCTAGGCCGAAAAATGGCCATATGTCTGGAGATTGGTCCCACGCCCAAAGAGCCAGCAGGGAAAACTATGCCTTGTTCTAAAGCTCTTTGGGAACCGCTTGCGTAGCCCCACACACCTGGGGGCTGCAGGCTTTCCTGCTCTCTTCAGCCTCAGAAGAACCCTTTCGCACTTGGCGCCGCGCCAGGCACAAAAATGGCCATATGGCTGGGGATTTGTTCCACGCCCAAAGAGCCAGCAGGGAAAACTATGCCTTGTTCTAAAGCTCTTTGGGAACCGCTTGCGTAGCCCCACACACCTGGGGGCTGCAGGCTTTCCTGCTGCCTTCAGCCTCAAAACCACCCTTTCCCACTTGGCGCCGCGCCAGGACCAAAAATGGCCATATGTCTGGAGACTGGTCCCACGCCCAAAGAGCCAGCAGGGAAAACTATGCCTTGTTCTAAAGCTCTTTGGGAACCGCTTGCGTAGCCCCACACACCTGCGGGCTGCAGGCTTTCCTGCTGCCTTCAGCCTCAAAACCACCCTTTCCCACTTGGCGCCGCGCCAGGACCAAAAATGGCCATATGTCTGGAGACTGGTCCCACGCCCAAAGAGCCAGCAGGGAAAACTATGCCTTGTTCTAAAGCTCTTTGGGAACCGCTTGCGTAGCCCCACACACCTGGGGGCTGCAGGCTTTCCTGCTCTCTTCAGCCTCAGAAGAACCCTTTCGCACTTGGCGCCGCGCCAGGCACAAAAATGGACATATGTCTGGAGACTGGTGCCACGCCCAAAGAGCCAGCAGGGAAAACTATGCCTTGTTCTAAAGCTCTTTTGGAACCGCTTGCGTAGCCCCACACACCTGGGGGCTGCAGGCTTTCCTGCTCTCTTCAGCCTCAGAAGAACCCTTTCGCACTTGGCGCCGCGCCAGGCACAAAAATGGCCATATGTCTGGGGATTTGTTCCACGCCCAAAGAGCCAGCAGGGAAAACTATGCCTTGTTCTAAAGCTCTTTGGGAACCGCTTGCGTAGCCCCACAGACCTGGGGGCTGCAGGCTTTCCTGCTGCCTTCAGCCTCAAAACCACCCTTTTCCACATGGCGTCACGCCAGGCACAAAAATGGCCATATGTCTGGAGACTGGCGCCACGCCCAAAGAGCCAGCAGGGAAAACTATGCCTTGTTCTAAAGCTCTTTGGGAACCGCTTGCGTAGCCCCACAGACCTGGGGGCTGCAGGCTTTCCTGCTCTCTTCAGCCTCAAAAGCACGCTTTCCCACTTGGCGCCGCGCTAGGCCGAAAAATGGCCATATGTCTGGAGATTGGTCCCACGCCCAAAGAGCCAGCAGGGAAAACTATGCCTTGTTCTAAAGCTCTTTGGGAACCGCTTGCGTAGCCCCACAGACCTGGGGGCTGCAGGCTTTCCTGCTCTCTTCAGCCTCAAAAGCACGCTTTCCAACTTGGCGCCGCGCCAGGCACAAAAATGGCCGTATGTCTGGAGACTGGTCCCACGCCCAAAGAGCCAGCAGGGAAAACTATGCCTTGTACTAAAGCTCTTTGGGAACCGCTTGCGTAGCCCCACACACCTGCGGGCTGCAGCCTTTCCTGCTGCCTTCAGCCTCAAAAGAACCCTTTCCCACTCTGCGCCGCGCCAGTCCCAAAAATGGCCGTATGTCTGGAGACTGGTCCCACGCCCAAAGAGCCAGCAGGGAAAACTATGCCTTGTTCTAAAGCTCTTTGGGATCTGCTTGCGTAGCCCCACACACCTGGGGGCTGCAGGCTTTCCTGCTGCCTTCAGCGTCAAAACCACCCTTTTCCACATGGCGTCACGCCAGGCAAAAAAATGGCCATATGTCTGGAGGTTGGTCCCACGCCCAAAGAGCCAGCAGGGAAAACTATGCCTTGTTCTAAAGGTCTTTGGGAACCGCTTGCGTAGCCCCACACACCTGGGGGCTGCAGGCTTTCCTGCTCTCTTCAGCCTCAGAAGAACCCTTTCGCACTTGGCGCCGCGCCAGGCACAAAAATGGCCATATGGCTGGGGATTTGTTCCACGCCCAAAGAGCCAGCAGGGAAAACTATGCCTTGTTCTAAAGCTCTTTGGGAACCGCTTGCGTAGCCCCACACACCTGGGGGCTGCAGGCTTTCCTGCTGCCTTCAGCCTCAAAACCACCCTTTTCCACATGGCGTCACGCCAGGCACAAAAATGGCCATATGTCTGGAGACTGGCGCCACGCCCAAAGAGCCAGCAGGGAAAACTATGCCTTGTTCTAAAGCTCTTTGGGAACCGCTTGCGTAGCCCCACAGACCTGGGGGCTGCAGGCTTTCCTGCTCTCTTCAGCCTCAAAAGCACGCTTTCCCACTTGGCGCCGCGCTAGGCCGAAAAATGGCCATATGTCTGGAGATTGGTCCCACGCCCAAAGAGCCAGCAGGGAAAACTATGCCTTGTTCTAAAGCTCTTTGGGAACCGCTTGCGTAGCCCCACAGACCTGGGGGCTGCAGGCTTTCCTGCTCTCTTCAGCCTCAAAAGCACGCTTTCCAACTTGGCGCCGCGCCAGGCACAAAAATGGCCGTATGTCTGGAGACTGGTCCCACGCCCAAAGAGCCAGCAGGGAAAACTATGCCTTGTACTAAAGTTCTTTGGGAACCGCTTGCGTAGCCCCACACACCTGCGGGCTGCAGCCTTTCCTGCTGCCTTCAGCCTCAAAAGAACCCTTTCCCACTCTGCGCCGCGCCAGTCCCAAAAATGGCCGTATGTCTGGAGACTGGTCCCACGCCCAAAGAGCCAGCAGGGAAAACTATGCCTTGTTCTAAAGCTCTTTGGGATCTGCTTGCGTAGCCCCACACACCTGGGGGCTGCAGGCTTTCCTGCTGCCTTCAGCGTCAAAACCACCCTTTTCCACATGGCGTCACGCCAGGCAAAAAAATGGCCATATATCTGGAGGTTGGTCCCACGCCCAAAGAGCCAGCAGGGAAAACTATGCCTTGTTCTAAAGCTCTTTGGGAACCGCTTGCGTAGCCCCACACACCTGGGGGCTGCAGGCTTTCCTGCTCTCTTCAGCCTCAGAAGAACCCTTTCGCACTTGGCGCCGCGCCAGGCACAAAAATGGCCATATGGCTGGGGATTTGTTCCACGCCCAAAGAGCCAGCAGGGAAAACTATGCCTTGTTCTAAAGCTCTTTGGGAACCGCTTGCGTAGCCCCACACACCTGGGGGCTGCAGGGTTTCCTGCTGCCTTCAGCCTCAAAACCACCCTTTCCCACATGGCGTCACGCCAGGCACAAAAACGGCCATATGGCTGGAGATGGGTCCCACGCCCAAAGAGCCAGCAGGGAAAACTATGCCTTGTTCTAAAGCTCTTTGGGAACCTCTTGCGTAGCCCCACACACCTGGGGGCTGCAGGCTTTCCTGCTGCCTTCAGCCTCAAAACCACCCTTTCCTACTTGGCGCCGCGCCAGACACAAAAATGGCCATATGGCTGGAGACTGGTGCCACGCCCAAAGAGCCAGCAGGGAAAAATATGCCTTGTTCTAAAGCTGTTTGGGAACCGCTTGCGTAGCCCCACAGACCTGGGGGCTGCAGGCTTTCCTGCTGCCTTCAGCCTTAAAACCACCCTTTCCCACATGTCGCTAAGCCAGGCACAAAAATGGACATATGTCTGGAGATTGGTCCCACGCCCAAAGAGCCAGCAGGGAAAACTATGCCTTGTTCTAAAGCTCTTTGGGAACCGCTTGCGTAGCCCCACACACCTGGGGGCTGCAGGCTTTCCTGCTCTCTTCAGCCTCAGAAGAACCCTTTCGCACTTGGCGCCGCGCCAGGCACAAAAATGGCCATATGTCTGGGGATTTGTTCCACGCCCAAAGAGCCAGCAGGGAAAACTATGCCTTGTTCTAAAGCTCTTTGGGAACCGCTTGCGTAGCCCCACACACCTGGGGGCTGCAGGCTTTCCTGCTGCCTTCAGCCTCAAAACCACCCTTTTCCACATGGCGTCACGCCAGGCACGAAAATGGCCATATGTCTGGAGGTTGGTCCCACGCCCAAAGAGCCAGCAGGGAAAACTATGCCTTGTTCTAAAGCTCTTTGGGAACCTCTTGCGTAGCCCCACACACCTGGGGGCTGCAGGCTTTCCTGCTCTCTTCAGCCTCAAAAGAACGCTTTCCCACTTGGCGCCGTGCCAGGCCCAAAAATGGCCATATGTCTGGAGATTGGTCCCAAGCCCAAAGAGCCAGCAGGGAAAACTATGCCTTGTTCTAAAGCTCTTTGGGAACCGCTTGCGTAGCCCCACACACCTGGGGGCTGCAGGCTTTCCTGCTGCCTTCAGCCTCAAAACCACACTTTCCCACTTGGCGCCGCGCCAGGACCAAAAATGGCCATATGTCTGGAGACTGGTCCCACGCCCAAAGAGCCAGCAGGGAAAACTATGCCTTGTTCTAAAGCTCTTTGGGAACCGCTTGCGTAGCCCCACACACCTGGGGGCTGCAGGCTTTCCTGCTCTCTTCAGCCTCAGAAGAACCCTTTCGCACTTGGCGCCGGGTCAGGCACAAAAATGGACATATGTCTGGAGACTGGTGCCACGCCCAAAGAGCCAGCAGGGAAAACTATGCCTTGTTCTAAAGCTCTTTTGGAACCGCTTGCGTAGCCCCACACACCTGGGGGCTGCAGGCTTTCCTGCTCTCTTCAGCCTCAGAAGAACCCTTTCGCACTTGGCGCCGCGCCAGGCACAAAAATGGCCATATGTCTGGGGATTTGTTCCACGCCCAAAGAGCCAGCAGGGAAAACTATGCCTTGTTCTAAAGCTCTTTGGGAACCGCTTGCGTAGCCCCACACACCTGGGGGCTGCAGGCTTTCCTGCTGCCTTCAGCCTCAAAACCACCCTTTTCCACATGGCGTCACGCCAGGCACAAAAATGGACATATGTCTGGAGATTGGTCCCACGCCCAAAGAGCCAGCAGGGAAAACTATGCCTTGTTCTAAAGCTCTTTGGGAACCTCTTGCATAGCCCCACACACCTGGGGGCTGCAGGCTTTCCTGCTGCCTTCAGCCTCAAAACCACCCTTTCCCACTTGGCGCCGCGCCAGGCACAAAAATGGCCGTATGTCTGGAGACTGGTCCCACGCCCAAAGAGCCAGCAGGGAAAACTATGCCTTGTACTAAAGCTCTTTGGGAACCGCTTGCGTAGCCCCACACACCTGCGGGCTGCAGGCTTTCCTGCTGCCTTCAGCCTCAAAACCACCCTTTCCCACTCTGCGCCGCGCCAGGCCCAAAAATGGCCGTATGTCTGGAGACTGGTGCCACGCCCAAAGAGCCAGCAGGGAAAACTATGCCTTGTTCTAAAGCTCTTTGGGATCTGCTTGCGTAGCCCCACACACCTGGGGGCTGCAGGCTTTCCTGCTGCCTTCAGCCTCAAAACCACCCTTTTCCACATGGCGTCACGCCAGGCAAAAAAATGGCCATATGTCTGGAGGTTGGTCCCACGCCCAAAGAGCCAGCAGGGAAAACTATGCCTTGTTCTAAAGCTCTTTGGGAACCGCTTGCGTAGCCCCACACACCTGGGGGCTGCAGGCTTTCCTGCTCTCTTCAGCCTCAGAAGAACCCTTTCGCACTTGGCGCCGCGCCAGGCACAAAAATGGCCATATGGCTGGGGATTTGTTCCACGCCCAAAGAGCCAGCAGGGAAAACTATGCCTTGTTCTAAAGCTCTTTGGGAACCTCTTGCGTAGCCCCACACACCTGGGGGCTGCAGGCTTTCCTGCTCTCTTCAGCCTCAAAAGCACGCTTTCCCACTTGGCGCCGTGCCAGGCCCAAAAATGGCCATATGTCTGGAGATTGGTCCCAAGCCCAAAGAGCCAGCAGGGAAAACTATGCCTTGTTCTAAAGCTCTTTGGGAACCGCTTGCGAAGCCCCACAGACCTGGGGGCTGCAGGCTTTCCTGCTGCCTTCAGCCTCAAAACCACCCTTTCCCACTTGGCGCCGCGCCAGGACCAAAAATGGCCATATGTCTGGAGACTGGTCCCACGCCCAAGGAGCCAGCAGGGAAAACTATGCCTTGTTCTAAAGCTCTTTGGGAACCGCTTGCGTAGCCCCACACACCTGGGGGCTGCAGGCTTTCCTGCTGCCTTCAGCCTCAAAACCACGCTTTCCCACTTGGCGCCGCGCCAGGCACAAAAATGGACATATGTCTGGAGACTGGTGCCACGCCCAAAGAGCCAGCAGGGAAAACTATGCCTTGTTCTAAAGCTCTTTTGGAACCGCTTGCGTAGCCCCACACACCTGGGGGCTGCAGGCTTTCCTGCTCTCTTCAGCCTCAGAAGAACCCTTTCGCACTTGGCGCCGCGCCAGGCACAAAAATGGCCATATGTCTGGGGATTTGTTCCACGCCCAAAGAGCCAGCAGGGAAAACTATGCCTTGTTCTAAAGCTCTTTGGGAACCGCCTGCGTAGCCCCACACACCTGGGGGCTGCAGGCTTTCCTGCTGCCTTCAGCCTCAAAACCACCCTTTTCCACATGGCGTCACGCCAGGCAAAAAAATGGCCATATGTCTGGAGATTGGTCCCACGCCCAAAGAGCCAGCAGGGAAAACTATGCCTTGTTCTAAAGCTCTTTGGGAACCTCTTGCGTAGCCCCACAGACCTGGGGGCTGCAGGCTTTCCTGCTGCCTTCAGCCTCAAAACCACCCTTTCCCACTTGGCGCCGCGCCAGGACCAAAAATGGCCATATGTCTGGAGACTGGTCCCACGCCCAAAGAGCCAGCAGGGAAAACTATGCCTTGTTCTAAAGCTCTTTGGGAACCGCTTGCGTAGCCCCACAGACCTGGGGGCTGCAGGCTTTCCTGCTCTCTTCAGCCTCAAAAGCACGCTTTCCAACTTGGCGCCGCGCCAGGCACAAAAATGGCCGTATGTCTGGAGACTGGTCCCACGCCCAAAGAGCCAGCAGGGAAAACTATGCCTTGTACTAAAGTTCTTTGGGAACCGCTTGCGTAGCCCCACACACCTGCGGGCTGCAGCCTTTCCTGCTGCCTTCAGCCTCAAAAGAACCCTTTCCCACTCTGCGCCGCGCCAGTCCCAAAAATGGCCGTATGTCTGGAGACTGGTCCCACGCCCAAAGAGCCAGCAGGGAAAACTATGCCTTGTTCTAAAGCTCTTTGGGATCTGCTTGCGTAGCCCCACACACCTGGGGGCTGCAGGCTTTCCTGCTGCCTTCAGCGTCAAAACCACCCTTTTCCACATGGCGTCACGCCAGGCAAAAAAATGGCCATATATCTGGAGGTTGGTCCCACGCCCAAAGAGCCAGCAGGGAAAACTATGCCTTGTTCTAAAGCTCTTTGGGAACCGCTTGCGTAGCCCCACACACCTGGGGGCTGCAGGCTTTCCTGCTCTCTTCAGCCTCAGAAGAACCCTTTCGCACTTGGCGCCGCGCCAGGCACAAAAATGGCCATATGGCTGGGGATTTGTTCCACGCCCAAAGAGCCAGCAGGGAAAACTATGCCTTGTTCTAAAGCTCTTTGGGAACCGCTTGCGTAGCCCCACACACCTGGGGGCTGCAGGGTTTCCTGCTGCCTTCAGCCTCAAAACCACCCTTTCCCACATGGCGTCACGCCAGGCACAAAAACGGCCATATGGCTGGAGATGGGTCCCACGCCCAAAGAGCCAGCAGGGAAAACTATGCCTTGTTCTAAAGCTCTTTGGGAACCTCTTGCGTAGCCCCACACACCTGGGGGCTGCAGGCTTTCCTGCTGCCTTCAGCCTCAAAACCACCCTTTCCTACTTGGCGCCGCGCCAGACACAAAAATGGCCATATGGCTGGAGACTGGTGCCACGCCCAAAGAGCCAGCAGGGAAAAATATGCCTTGTTCTAAAGCTGTTTGGGAACCGCTTGCGTAGCCCCACAGACCTGGGGGCTGCAGGCTTTCCTGCTGCCTTCAGCCTTAAAACCACCCTTTCCCACATGTCGCTAAGCCAGGCACAAAAATGGACATATGTCTGGAGATTGGTCCCACGCCCAAAGAGCCAGCAGGGAAAACTATGCCTTGTTCTAAAGCTCTTTGGGAACCGCTTGCGTAGCCCCACACACCTGGGGGCTGCAGGCTTTCCTGCTGCCTTCAGCCTCAAAACCACCCTTTTCCACATGGCGTCACGCCAGGCAAAAAAATGGCCATATGTCTGGGGATTTGTTCCACGCCCAAAGAGCCAGCAGGGAAAACTATGCCTTGTTCTAAAGCTCTTTGGGAACCGCTTGCGTAGCCCCACACACCTGGGGGCTGCAGGCTTTCCTGCTGCCTTCAGCCTCAAAACCACCCTTTTCCACATGGCGTCACGCCAGGCACGAAAATGGCCATATGTCTGGAGGTTGGTCCCACGCCCAAAGAGCCAGCAGGGAAAACTATGCCTTGTTCTAAAGCTCTTTGGGAACCTCTTGCGTAGCCCCACACACCTGGGGGCTGCAGGCTTTCCTGCTCTCTTCAGCCTCAAAAGAACGCTTTCCCACTTGGCGCCGTGCCAGGCCCAAAAATGGCCATATGTCTGGAGATTGGTCCCAAGCCCAAAGAGCCAGCAGGGAAAACTATGCCTTGTTCTAAAGCTCTTTGGGAACCGCTTGCGTAGCCCCACACACCTGGGGGCTGCAGGCTTTCCTGCTGCCTTCAGCCTCAAAACCACACTTTCCCACTTGGCGCCGCGCCAGGACCAAAAATGGCCATATGTCTGGAGACTGGTCCCACGCCCAAAGAGCCAGCAGGGAAAACTATGCCTTGTTCTAAAGCTCTTTGGGAACCGCTTGCGTAGCCCCACACACCTGGGGGCTGCAGGCTTTCCTGCTCTCTTCAGCCTCAGAAGAACCCTTTCGCACTTGGCGCCGGGTCAGGCACAAAAATGGACATATGTCTGGAGACTGGTGCCACGCCCAAAGAGCCAGCAGGGAAAACTATGCCTTGTTCTAAAGCTCTTTTGGAACCGCTTGCGTAGCCCCACACACCTGGGGGCTGCAGGCTTTCCTGCTCTCTTCAGCCTCAGAAGAACCCTTTCGCACTTGGCGCCGCGCCAGGCACAAAAATGGCCATATGTCTGGGGATTTGTTCCACGCCCAAAGAGCCAGCAGGGAAAACTATGCCTTGTTCTAAAGCTCTTTGGGAACCGCTTGCGTAGCCCCACACACCTGGGGGCTGCAGGCTTTCCTGCTGCCTTCAGCCTCAAAACCACCCTTTTCCACATGGCGTCACGCCAGGCACAAAAATGGACATATGTCTGGAGATTGGTCCCACGCCCAAAGAGCCAGCAGGGAAAACTATGCCTTGTTCTAAAGCTCTTTGGGAACCTCTTGCATAGCCCCACACACCTGGGGGCTGCAGGCTTTCCTGCTGCCTTCAGCCTCAAAACCACCCTTTCCCACTTGGCGCCGCGCCAGGCACAAAAATGGCCGTATGTCTGGAGACTGGTCCCACGCCCAAAGAGCCAGCAGGGAAAACTATGCCTTGTACTAAAGCTCTTTGGGAACCGCTTGCGTAGCCCCACACACCTGCGGGCTGCAGGCTTTCCTGCTGCCTTCAGCCTCAAAACCACCCTTTCCCACTCTGCGCCGCGCCAGGCCCAAAAATGGCCGTATGTCTGGAGACTGGTGCCACGCCCAAAGAGCCAGCAGGGAAAACTATGCCTTGTTCTAAAGCTCTTTGGGATCTGCTTGCGTAGCCCCACACACCTGGGGGCTGCAGGCTTTCCTGCTGCCTTCAGCCTCAAAACCACCCTTTTCCACATGGCGTCACGCCAGGCAAAAAAATGGCCATATGTCTGGAGGTTGGTCCCACGCCCAAAGAGCCAGCAGGGAAAACTATGCCTTGTTCTAAAGCTCTTTGGGAACCGCTTGCGTAGCCCCACACACCTGGGGGCTGCAGGCTTTCCTGCTCTCTTCAGCCTCAGAAGAACCCTTTCGCACTTGGCGCCGCGCCAGGCACAAAAATGGCCATATGGCTGGGGATTTGTTCCACGCCCAAAGAGCCAGCAGGGAAAACTATGCCTTGTTCTAAAGCTCTTTGGGAACCTCTTGCGTAGCCCCACACACCTGGGGGCTGCAGGCTTTCCTGCTCTCTTCAGCCTCAAAAGCACGCTTTCCCACTTGGCGCCGTGCCAGGCCCAAAAATGGCCATATGTCTGGAGATTGGTCCCAAGCCCAAAGAGCCAGCAGGGAAAACTATGCCTTGTTCTAAAGCTCTTTGGGAACCGCTTGCGAAGCCCCACAGACCTGGGGGCTGCAGGCTTTCCTGCTGCCTTCAGCCTCAAAACCACCCTTTCCCACTTGGCGCCGCGCCAGGACCAAAAATGGCCATATGTCTGGAGACTGGTCCCACGCCCAAGGAGCCAGCAGGGAAAACTATGCCTTGTTCTAAAGCTCTTTGGGAACCGCTTGCGTAGCCCCACACACCTGGGGGCTGCAGGCTTTCCTGCTGCCTTCAGCCTCAAAACCACGCTTTCCCACTTGGCGCCGCGCCAGGCACAAAAATGGACATATGTCTGGAGACTGGTGCCACGCCCAAAGAGCCAGCAGGGAAAACTATGCCTTGTTCTAAAGCTCTTTTGGAACCGCTTGCGTAGCCCCACACACCTGGGGGCTGCAGGCTTTCCTGCTCTCTTCAGCCTCAGAAGAACCCTTTCGCACTTGGCGCCGCGCCAGGCACAAAAATGGCCATATGTCTGGGGATTTGTTCCACGCCCAAAGAGCCAGCAGGGAAAACTATGCCTTGTTCTAAAGCTCTTTGGGAACCGCCTGCGTAGCCCCACACACCTGGGGGCTGCAGGCTTTCCTGCTGCCTTCAGCCTCAAAACCACCCTTTTCCACATGGCGTCACGCCAGGCAAAAAAATGGCCATATGTCTGGAGATTGGTCCCACGCCCAAAGAGCCAGCAGGGAAAACTATGCCTTGTTCTAAAGCTCTTTGGGAACCTCTTGCGTAGCCCCACACACCTGGGGGCTGCAGGCTTTCCTGCTGCCTTCAGCCTCAAAACCACCCTTTCCCACTTGGCGCCGCGCCAGGACCAAAAATGGCCATATGTCTGGAGACTGGTCCCACGCCCAAAGAGCCAGCAGGGAAAACTATGCCTTGTTCTAAAGCTCTTTGGGATCTGCTTGCGTAGCCCCACACACCTGGGGGCTGCAGGCTTTCCTGCTGCCTTCAGCGTCAAAACCACCCTTTTCCACATGGCGTCACGCCAGGCAAAAAAATGGCCATATATCTGGAGGTTGGTCCCACGCCCAAAGAGCCAGCAGGGAAAACTATGCCTTGTTCTAAAGCTCTTTGGGAACCGCTTGCGTAGCCCCACACACCTGGGGGCTGCAGGCTTTCCTGCTCTCTTCAGCCTCAGAAGAACCCTTTCGCACTTGGCGCCGCGCCAGGCACAAAAATGGCCATATGGCTGGGGATTTGTTCCACGCCCAAAGAGCCAGCAGGGAAAACTATGCCTTGTTCTAAAGCTCTTTGGGAACCGCTTGCGTAGCCCCACACACCTGGGGGCTGCAGGGTTTCCTGCTGCCTTCAGCCTCAAAACCACCCTTTCCCACATGGCGTCACGCCAGGCACAAAAACGGCCATATGGCTGGAGATGGGTCCCACGCCCAAAGAGCCAGCAGGGAAAACTATGCCTTGTTCTAAAGCTCTTTGGGAACCTCTTGCGTAGCCCCACACACCTGGGGGCTGCAGGCTTTCCTGCTGCCTTCAGCCTCAAAACCACCCTTTCCTACTTGGCGCCGCGCCAGACACAAAAATGGCCATATGGCTGGAGACTGGTGCCACGCCCAAAGAGCCAGCAGGGAAAAATATGCCTTGTTCTAAAGCTGTTTGGGAACCGCTTGCGTAGCCCCACAGACCTGGGGGCTGCAGGCTTTCCTGCTGCCTTCAGCCTTAAAACCACCCTTTCCCACATGTCGCTAAGCCAGGCACAAAAATGGACATATGTCTGGAGATTGGTCCCACGCCCAAAGAGCCAGCAGGGAAAACTATGCCTTGTTCTAAAGCTCTTTGGGAACCGCTTGCGTAGCCCCACACACCTGGGGGCTGCAGGCTTTCCTGCTGCCTTCAGCCTCAAAACCACCCTTTTCCACATGGCGTCACGCCAGGCAAAAAAATGGCCATATGTCTGGGGATTTGTTCCACGCCCAAAGAGCCAGCAGGGAAAACTATGCCTTGTTCTAAAGCTCTTTGGGAACCGCTTGCGTAGCCCCACACACCTGGGGGCTGCAGGCTTTCCTGCTGCCTTCAGCCTCAAAACCACCCTTTTCCACATGGCGTCACGCCAGGCACGAAAATGGCCATATGTCTGGAGGTTGGTCCCACGCCCAAAGAGCCAGCAGGGAAAACTATGCCTTGTTCTAAAGCTCTTTGGGAACCTCTTGCGTAGCCCCACACACCTGGGGGCTGCAGGCTTTCCTGCTCTCTTCAGCCTCAAAAGAACGCTTTCCCACTTGGCGCCGTGCCAGGCCCAAAAATGGCCATATGTCTGGAGATTGGTCCCAAGCCCAAAGAGCCAGCAGGGAAAACTATGCCTTGTTCTAAAGCTCTTTGGGAACCGCTTGCGTAGCCCCACACACCTGGGGGCTGCAGGCTTTCCTGCTGCCTTCAGCCTCAAAACCACACTTTCCCACTTGGCGCCGCGCCAGGACCAAAAATGGCCATATGTCTGGAGACTGGTCCCACGCCCAAAGAGCCAGCAGGGAAAACTATGCCTTGTTCTAAAGCTCTTTGGGAACCGCTTGCGTAGCCCCACACACCTGGGGGCTGCAGGCTTTCCTGCTCTCTTCAGCCTCAGAAGAACCCTTTCGCACTTGGCGCCGGGTCAGGCACAAAAATGGACATATGTCTGGAGACTGGTGCCACGCCCAAAGAGCCAGCAGGGAAAACTATGCCTTGTTCTAAAGCTCTTTTGGAACCGCTTGCGTAGCCCCACACACCTGGGGGCTGCAGGCTTTCCTGCTCTCTTCAGCCTCAGAAGAACCCTTTCGCACTTGGCGCCGCGCCAGGCACAAAAATGGCCATATGTCTGGGGATTTGTTCCACGCCCAAAGAGCCAGCAGGGAAAACTATGCCTTGTTCTAAAGCTCTTTGGGAACCGCTTGCGTAGCCCCACACACCTGGGGGCTGCAGGCTTTCCTGCTGCCTTCAGCCTCAAAACCACCCTTTTCCACATGGCGTCACGCCAGGCACAAAAATGGACATATGTCTGGAGATTGGTCCCACGCCCAAAGAGCCAGCAGGGAAAACTATGCCTTGTTCTAAAGCTCTTTGGGAACCTCTTGCATAGCCCCACACACCTGGGGGCTGCAGGCTTTCCTGCTGCCTTCAGCCTCAAAACCACCCTTTCCCACTTGGCGCCGCGCCAGGCACAAAAATGGCCGTATGTCTGGAGACTGGTCCCACGCCCAAAGAGCCAGCAGGGAAAACTATGCCTTGTACTAAAGCTCTTTGGGAACCGCTTGCGTAGCCCCACACACCTGCGGG
This sequence comes from Chroicocephalus ridibundus, assembly GCF_963924245.1. Lineage (NCBI taxonomy): Eukaryota > Metazoa > Chordata > Aves > Charadriiformes > Laridae > Chroicocephalus > Chroicocephalus ridibundus. The sequence continues at coordinate 490,738 of NW_026961681.1, forward strand.
CTGCAGGCTTTCCTGCTGCCTTCAGCCTCAAAACCACCCTTTCCCACTCTGCGCCGCGCCAGGCCCAAAAATGGCCGTATGTCTGGAGACTGGTGCCACGCCCAAAGAGCCAGCAGGGAAAACTATGCCTTGTTCTAAAGCTCTTTGGGATCTGCTTGCGTAGCCCCACACACCTGGGGGCTGCAGGCTTTCCTGCTGCCTTCAGCCTCAAAACCACCCTTTTCCACATGGCGTCACGCCAGGCAAAAAAATGGCCATATGTCTGGAGGTTGGTCCCACGCCCAAAGAGCCAGCAGGGAAAACTATGCCTTGTTCTAAAGCTCTTTGGGAACCGCTTGCGTAGCCCCACACACCTGGGGGCTGCAGGCTTTCCTGCTCTCTTCAGCCTCAGAAGAACCCTTTCGCACTTGGCGCCGCGCCAGGCACAAAAATGGCCATATGGCTGGGGATTTGTTCCACGCCCAAAGAGCCAGCAGGGAAAACTATGCCTTGTTCTAAAGCTCTTTGGGAACCTCTTGCGTAGCCCCACACACCTGGGGGCTGCAGGCTTTCCTGCTCTCTTCAGCCTCAAAAGCACGCTTTCCCACTTGGCGCCGTGCCAGGCCCAAAAATGGCCATATGTCTGGAGATTGGTCCCAAGCCCAAAGAGCCAGCAGGGAAAACTATGCCTTGTTCTAAAGCTCTTTGGGAACCGCTTGCGAAGCCCCACAGACCTGGGGGCTGCAGGCTTTCCTGCTGCCTTCAGCCTCAAAACCACCCTTTCCCACTTGGCGCCGCGCCAGGACCAAAAATGGCCATATGTCTGGAGACTGGTCCCACGCCCAAGGAGCCAGCAGGGAAAACTATGCCTTGTTCTAAAGCTCTTTGGGAACCGCTTGCGTAGCCCCACACACCTGGGGGCTGCAGGCTTTCCTGCTGCCTTCAGCCTCAAAACCACGCTTTCCCACTTGGCGCCGCGCCAGGCACAAAAATGGACATATGTCTGGAGACTGGTGCCACGCCCAAAGAGCCAGCAGGGAAAACTATGCCTTGTTCTAAAGCTCTTTTGGAACCGCTTGCGTAGCCCCACACACCTGGGGGCTGCAGGCTTTCCTGCTCTCTTCAGCCTCAGAAGAACCCTTTCGCACTTGGCGCCGCGCCAGGCACAAAAATGGCCATATGTCTGGGGATTTGTTCCACGCCCAAAGAGCCAGCAGGGAAAACTATGCCTTGTTCTAAAGCTCTTTGGGAACCGCCTGCGTAGCCCCACACACCTGGGGGCTGCAGGCTTTCCTGCTGCCTTCAGCCTCAAAACCACCCTTTTCCACATGGCGTCACGCCAGGCAAAAAAATGGCCATATGTCTGGAGATTGGTCCCACGCCCAAAGAGCCAGCAGGGAAAACTATGCCTTGTTCTAAAGCTCTTTGGGAACCTCTTGCGTAGCCCCACACACCTGGGGGCTGCAGGCTTTCCTGCTGCCTTCAGCCTCAAAACCACCCTTTCCCACTTGGCGCCGCGCCAGGACCAAAAATGGCCATATGTCTGGAGACTGGTCCCACGCCCAAAGAGCCAGCAGGGAAAACTATGCCTTGTTCTAAAGCTCTTTGGGAACCGCTTGCGTAGCCCCACAGACCTGGGGGCTGCAGGCTTTCCTGCTGCCTTCAGCCTCAAAACCACCCTTCCCCACATGGCGCCAAGCCAGGCACAAAAATGGCCATATGTCTGGAGACTGGTCCCTTTCCCAAAGACCCATCAGGGAAAACTATGCCTTGTTCTAAAGCTCTTTGGGAACGGCTTGCGTAGCCCCACACACCTGGGGGCTGCAGGCTTTCCTGCTGCCTTCAGCCTCAAAACCACCCTTTCCCACATGGCGCCGCTCCAGGCACAAAAATGGCTATATGGCTGGAGAGTGGTGCCACGCCCAAAGAGCCAGCAGGGAAAACTATGCCTTGTTCTAAAGCTCTTTGGGAACGGCTTGCGTAGCCCCACACACCTGGGGGCTGCAGGCTTTCCTGCTCTCTTCAGCCTCAAAAGCACGCTTTCCCACTTGGCGCCGCGCTAGGCCGAAAAATGGCCATATGTCTGGAGATTGGTCCCACGCCCAAAGAGCCAGCAGGGAAAACTATGCCTTGTTCTAAAGCTCTTTGGGAACCGCTTGCGTAGCCCCACACACCTGGGGGCTGCAGGCTTTCCTGCTGCCTTCAGCCTCAAAACCACCCTTTCCCACTTGGCGCCGCGCCAGGCACAAAAATGGCCGTATGTCTGGAGACTGGTCCCACGCCCAAAGAGCCAGCAGGGAAGACTATGCCTTGTACTAAAGCTCTTTGGGAACCGCTTGCGTAGCCCCACACACCTGCGGGCTGCAGGCTTTCCTGCTGCCTTCAGCCTCAAAACCACCCTTTCCCACTCTGCGCCGCGCCAGGCACAAAAATGGCCATATGTCTGGAGGTTGGTCCCACGCCCAAAGAGCCAGCAGGGAAAACTATGCCTTGTTCTAAAGCTCTTTGGGAACCGCTTGCGTAGCCCCACACACGTGGGGGCTGCAGGCTTTCCTGCTCTCTTCAGCCTCAGAAGAACCCTTTCGCACTTGGCGCCGCGCCAGGCATCAAAATGGCCATATGGCTGGGGATTTGTTCCACGCCCAAAGAGCCAGCAGGGAAAACTATGCCTTGTTCTAAAGCTCTTTGGGAACCGCTTGCGTAGCCCCACACACCTGGGGGCTGCAGGCTTTCCTGCTGCCTTCAGCCTCAAAACCACCCTTCCCCACATGGCGCCAAGCCAGGCACAAAAATGGCCATATGTCTGGAGACTGGCGCCACGCCCAAAGAGCCAGCAGGGAAAACTATGCCTTGTTCTAAAGCTCTTTGGGAACCGCTTGCGTAGCCCCACAGACCTGGGGGCTGCAGGCTTTCCTGCTGCCTTCAGCCTCAAAACCACCCTTTCCCACATGGCACCGCTCCAGGCACAAAAATGGCTATATGGCTGGAGACTGGTGCCACGCCCAAAGAGCCAGCAGGGAAAACTATGCCTTGTTCTAAAGCTCTTTGGGAACCGCTTGCGTAGCCCCACACACCTGGGGGCTGCAGGCTTTCCTGCTGCCTTCAGCCTCAAAAGCACGCTTTCCAACTTGGCGCCGCGCTAGGCCGAAAAATGGCCATATGTCTGGAGATTGGTCCCACGCCCAAAGAGCCAGCAGGGAAAACTATGCCTTGTTCTAAAGCTCTTTGGGAACCGCTTGCGTAGCCCCACACACCTGGGGGCTGCAGGCTTTCCTGCTGCCTTCAGCCTCAAAACCACCCTTTCCCACTCTGCGCCGCGCCAGGCCCAAAAATGGCCGTATGTCTGGAGACTGGTGCCACGCCCAAAGAGCCAGCAGGGAAAACTATGCCTTGTTCTAAAGCTCTTTGGGATCTGCTTGCGTAGCCCCACACACCTGGGGGCTGCAGGCTTTCCTGCTGCCTTCAGCCTCAAAACCACCCTTTTCCACATGGCGTCACGCCAGGCAAAAAAATGGCCATATGTCTGGAGGTTGGTCCCACGCCCAAAGAGCCAGCAGGGAAAACTATGCCTTGTTCTAAAGCTCTTTGGGAACCGCTTGCGTAGCCCCACACACCTGGGGGCTGCAGGCTTTCCTGCTGCCTTCAGCCTCAAAACCACCCTTTTCCACATGGCGTTGCGCCAGACAAAAAAATGGCCATATGGCTGGGGATTTGTTCCACGCCCAAAGAGCCAGCAGGGAAAACTATGCCTTGTTCTAAAGCTCTTTGGGAACCGCTTGCGTAGCCCCACACACCTGGGGGCTGCAGGCTTTCCTGCTGCCTTCAGCCTCAAAACCACCCTTTTCCACATGGCGTCACGCCAGGTACAAAAACGGCCATATGTCTGGAGATGGGTCCCACGCCCAAAGAGCCAGCAGGGAAAACTATGCCTTGTTCTAAAGCTCTTTGGGAACGTCTTGCGTAGCCCCACACACCTGGGGGCTGCAGGCTTTCCTGCTGCCTTCAGCCTCAAAACCACACTTTCCCACTTGGCGCCGCGCCAGGACCAAAAATGGCCATATGTCTGGAGACTGGTCCCACGCCCAAAGAGCCAGCAGGGAAAACTATGCCTTGTTCTAAAGCTCTTTGGGAACCGCTTGCGTAGCCCCACACACCTGGGGGCTGCAGGCTTTCCTGCTCTCTTGAGCCTCAAAACCACCCTTTCCCACTTGGCGCCGCGCCAGGCCCAAAAATGGCCATATGTCTGGAGACTGGTCCCTTTCCCAAAGACCCATCAGGGAAAACTATGCCTTGTTCTAAAGCTCTTTGGGAACCGCTTGCGTAGCCCCACACACCTGGGGGCTGCAGGCTTTCCTGCTCTCTTCACCCTCAGAAGTACGCTTTCCCACTTGGCGCCGCGCTAGGCCCAAAAATGGCCATATGTCTGGAGATTGGTCCCACGCCCAAAGAGCCAGCAGGGAAAACTATGCCTTGTTCTAAAGCTCTTTGGGATCCGCTTGCGTAGCCCCACACACCTGGGGGCTGCAGGCTTTCCTGCTGCCTTCAGCCTCAAAACCACCCTTTCCCACTTGGCGCCGCGCCAGGCACAAAAATGGCCGTATGTCTGGAGACTGGTCCCACGCCCAAAGAGCCAGCAGGGAAAACTATGCCTTGTTCTAAAGCTCTTTGGGAACCGCTTGCGTAGCCCCACAGACCTGGGGGCTGCAGGCTTTCCTGCTGCCTGCAGCCTCAAAAGAACCCTTTCCCAATCTGCGCCGCGCCAGGCCCAAAAATGGCCGTATGTCTGGAGACTGGTGCCACGCCCAAAGAGCCAGCAGGGAAAACTATGCCTTGTTCTAAAGCTCTTTGGGATCCGCTTGCGTAGCCCCACACACCTGGGGGCTGCAGGCTTTCCTGCTGCCTTCAGCCTCAAAACCACCCTTTTCCACATGGCCTCACGCCAGGCAAAAAAATGGCCATATGTCTGGAGGTTGGTCCCACGCCCAAAGAGCCAGCAGGGAAAACTATGCCTTGTTCTAAAGCTCTTTGGGAACTGCTTGCGTAGCCCCACAGACCTTGGGGCTGCAGGCTTTCCTGCTCTCTTCAGCCTCAGAAGAACCCTTTCCCACTTGGCGCCGTGCCAGGCCCAAAAATGGCCATATGTCTGGAGATTGGTCCCACGCCCAAAGAGCCAGCAGGGAAAACTATGCCTTGTTCTAAAGCTCTTTGGGAACCGCTTGCGTAGCCCCACACACCTGGGGGCTGCAGGCTTTCCTGCTGCCTTCAGCCTCAAAACCACCCTTTCCCACTTGGCGCCGCGCCAGGACCAAAAATGGCCATATGGCTGGAGACTGGGACCACGCCCAAAGAGCCAGCAGGGAAAAATATGCCTTGTTCTAAAGCTGTTTGGGAACGGCTTGCGTAGCCCCAAAGACCAGGGGGCTGCAGGCTTTCCTGCTGCCTTCAGCCTTAAAACCACCCTTTCCCACATGTCGCTAAGCCAGGCACAAAAATGGCCATATATCTGGAGATTGGTCCCACGCCCAAAGAGCCAGCAGGGAAAACTATGCCTTGTTCTAAAGCTCTTTGGGAACCGCTTGCGTAGCCCCACACACCTGGGGGCTGCAGGCTTTCCTGCTCTCTTCAGCCTCAGAAGAACCCTTTCGCACTTGGCGCTGCGCCAGGCACAAAAATGGCCATATGTCTGGGGATTTGTTCCACGCCCAAAGAGCCAGCAGGGAAAACTATGCCTTGTACTAAAGCTCTTTGGGAACCGCTTGCGTAGCCCCACACACCTGGGGGCTGCAGGCTTTCCTGCTGCCTTCAGCCTCAAAACCACCCTTTTCCACATGGCGTCACGCCAGGCACGAAAATGGCCATATGTCTGGAGGTTGGTCCCACGCCCAAAGAGCCAGCAGGGAAAACTATGCCTTGTTCTAAAGCTCTTTGGGAACCTCTTGCGTAGCCCCACACACCTGGGGGCTGCAGGCTTTCCTGCTGCCTTCAGCCTCAAAACTACCCTTTCCCACTTGGCGCCGCGCCAGGACCAAAAATGGTCATATGTCTGGAGACTGGTCCCACGCCCAAAGAGCCAGCAGGGAAAACTATGCCTTGTTCTAAAGCTCTTTGGGAACCGCTTGCGTAGCCCCACACACCTGGGGGCTGCAGGCTTTCCTGCTCTCTTCAGCCTCAAAACCACCCTTCCGCACATGGCGCCAAGCCAGGCAGAAAAATGGCCATATGTCTGGAGACTGGTCCCTTTCCCAAAGACCCATCAGGGAAAACTATGCCTTGTTCTAAAGCTCTTTGGGAACCGCTTGCGTAGCCCCACACACCTGGGGGCTGCAGGCTTTCCTGCTCTCTTCAGCCTCAAAAGTACGCTTTCCCACTTGGCGCCGCGCCAGGCCCAAAAATGGCCATATGTCTGGAGATTGGTCCCACGCCCAAAGAGCCAGCAGGGAAAACTATGCCTTGTACTAAAGCTCTTTGGGAACCGCTTGCGTAGCCCCACACACCTGGGGACTGCAGGCTTTCCTGCTGCCTTCAGCCTCAAAACCACCCTTTCCCACTTGGCGCCGCGCCAGGCACAAAAATGGCCATATGTCTGGAGACTGGTCCCACGCCCAAAGAGCCAGCAGGGAAAACTATGCCTTGTTCTAAAGCTCTTTTGGAACCGCTTGCGTAGCGCCACACACCTGGGGGCTGCAGGCTTTCCTGCTGCCTTCAGCCTCAAAAGAACCCTTTCCCACTCTGCGCCGCGCCAGGCCCAAAAATGGCCGTATGTCTGGAGACTGGTGCCACGCCCAAAGAGCCAGCAGGGAAAACTATGCCTTGTTCTAAAGCTCTTTGGGATCCGCTTGCGTAGCCCCACACACCTGGGGGCTGCAGGCTTTCCTGCTGCCTTCAGCCTTAAAACCACCCTTTCCCACATGTCGCTAAGCCAGGCACAAAAATGGCCATATGTCTGGAGATTGGTCCCACGCCCAAAGAGCCAGCAGGGAAAACTATGCCTTGTTCTAAAGCTCTTTGGGAACCGCTTGCGTAGCCCCACACACCTGGGGGCTGCAGGCTTTCCTGCTCTCTTCAGCCTCAGAAGAACCCTTTCGCACTTGGCGCTGCGCCAGGCACAAAAATGGCCATATGTCTGGGGATTTGTTCCACGCCCAAAGAGCCAGCAGGGAAAACTATGCCTTGTTCTAAAGCTCTTTGGGAACCGCTTGCGTAGCCCCACACACATGGGGGCTGCAGGCTTTCCTGCTGCCTTCAGCCTCAAAACCACCCTTTTCCACATGGCGTCACGCCAGGCACGAAAATGGCCATATGTCTGGAGGTTGGTCCCACGCCCAAAGAGCCAGCAGGGAAAACTATGCCTTGTTCTAAAGCTCTTTGGGAACCTCTTGCATAGCCCCACACACCTGGGGGCTGCAGGCTTTCCTGCTGCCTTCAGCCTCAAAACCACCCTTTCCCACTTGGCGCCGCGCCAGGCACAAAAATGGCCGTATGTCTGGAGACTGGTCCCACGCCCAAAGAGCCAGCAGGGAAAACTATGCCTTGTTCTAAAGCTCTTTGGGATCCGCTTGCGTAGCCCCACACACCTGGGGGCTGCAGGCTTTCCTGCTGCCTTCAGCCTCAAAACCACCCTTTTCCACATGGCCTCACGCCAGGCAAAAAAATGGCCATATGTCTGGAGGTTGGTCCCACGCCCAAAGAGCCAGCAGGGAAAACTATGCCTTGTTCTAAAGCTCTTTGGGAACCGCTTGCGTAGCCCCACACACCTGGGGGCTGCAGGCTTTCCTGCTCTCTTCACCCTCAGAAGAACCCTTTCGCACTTGGCGCTGCGCCAGGCACAAAAATGGCCATATGTCTGGGGATTTGTTCCACGCCCAAAGAGCCAGCAGGGAAAACTATGCCTTGTTCTAAAGCTCTTTGGGAACCGCTTGCGTAGCCCCACACACCTGGGGGCTGCAGGCTTTCCTGCTGCCTTCAGCCTCAAAACCATCCTTTTCCACATGGCGTCACGCCAGGCACGAAAATGGCCATATGTCTGGAGGTTGGTCCCACGCCCAAAGAGCCAGCAGGGAAAACTATGCCTTGTTCTAAAGCTCTTTGGGAACGGCTTGCGTAGCCCCACACACCTGGAGGCTGCAGGCTTTCCTGCTGCCTTCAGCCTCAAAACCACCCTTTCCCACTTGGCGCCGCGCCAGGACCAAAAATGGCCATATGTTTGGAGATTGGTCCCACGCCCAAAGAGCCAGCAGGGAAAACTATGCCTTGTTCTAAAGCTCTTTGGGATCCGCTTGCGTAGCCCCACACACCTGGGGGCTGCAGGCTTTCCTGCTGCCTTCAGCCTCAAAACCACCCTTTTCCACATGGCGTCACGCCAGGCAAAAAAATGGCCATATGTCTGGAGGTTGGTCCCACGCCCAAAGAGCCAGCAGGGAAAACTATGCCTTGTTCTAAAGCTCTTTGGGAACCGCTTGCGTAGCCCCACACACCTGGGGGCTGCAGGCTTTCCTGCTCTCTTCAGCCTCAGAAGAACCCTTTCGCACTTGGCGCCGCGCCAGGCACAAAAATGGACATATGTCTGGAGATTGGTTCCACGCCCAAAGAGCCAGCAGGGAAAACTATGCCTTGTTCTAAAGCTCTTTGGGAACCTCTTGCGTAGCCCCACAGACCTGGGGGCTGCAGGCTTTCCTGCTCTCTTCAGCCTCAAAAGCACACTTTCCCACTTGGCGCCGCGCCAGGCCCAAAAATGGCCATATGTCTGGAGATTGGTCCCACGCCCAAAGAGCCAGCAGGGAAAACTATGCCTTGTTCTAAAGCTCTTTGGGAACCGCTTGCGTAGCCCCACACACCTGGGGGCTGCAGGCTTTCCTGCTGCCTTCAGCCTCAAAACCACCCTTTCCCACTTGGCGCCGCGCCAGGCACAAAAATGGCCATATGGCTGGAGACTGGTGCCACGCCCAAAGAGCCAGCAGGGAAAACTATGCCTTGTTCTGAAGCTGTTTGGGAACCGCTTGCGTAGCCCCACACACCTGGGGGCTGCAGGCTTTCCTGCTGCCTTCAGCCTTAAAACCACCCTTTCCCACATGTCGCTAAGCCAGGCACAAAAATGGCCATATGTCTGGAGATTGGTCCCACGCCCAAAGAGCCAGCAGGGAAAACTATGCCTTGTTCTAAAGCTCTTTGGGAACTGCTTGCGTAGCCCCACACACCTGGGGGCTGCAGGCTTTCCTGCTCTCTTCAGCCTCAGAAGAACCCTTTCGCACTTGGCGCCGCGCCAGGCACAAAAATGGCCATATGTCTGGGGATTTGTTCCACGCCCAAAGAGCCAGCTGGGAAAAATATGCCTTGTTCTAAAGCTCTTTGGGATCCGCTTGCGTAGCCCCACACACATGGGGGCTGCAGGCTTTCCTGCTGCCTTCAGCCTCAAAACCACCCTTTTCCACATGGCGTCACGCCAGGCACAAAAATGGCCAAATGTCTGGAGGTTGGTCCCACGCCCAAAGAGCCAGCAGGGAAAACTATGCCTTGTTCTAAAGCTCTTTGGGAACCGCTTGCGTAGCCCCACACACCTGGGGGCTGCAGGCTTTCCTGCTGCCTTCAGCCTCAAAACCACCCTTTCCCACTTGGCGCCGCGCCAGGCCCAAAAATGGCCATATGTCTGGAGATTGGTCCCACGCCCAAAGAGCCAGCAGGGAAAACTATGCCTTGTTCTAAAGCTCTTTGGGAACCGCTTGCGTAGCCCCACACACCTGGGGGCTGCAGGCTTTCCTGCTGCCTTCAGCCTCAAAACCACCCTTTCCCACTTGGCGCCGCGCCAGGCACAAAAATGGCCATATGGCTGGAGACTGGTGCCACGCCCAAAGAGCCAGCAGGGAAAACTATGCCTTGTTCTAAAGCTGTTTGGGAACCGCTTGCGTAGCCCCACAGACCTGGGGGCTGCAGGCTTTCCTGCTGCCTTCAGCCTTAAAACCACCCTTTCCCACATGTCGCTAAGCCAGGCACAAAAATGGCCATATGTCTGGAGATTGGTCCCACGCCCAAAGAGCCAGCTGGGAAAAATATGCCTTGTTCTAAAGCTCTTTGGGAACCGCTTGCGTAGCCCCACACACCTGGGGGCTGCAGGCTTTCCTGCTCTCTTCAGCCTCAGAAGAACCCTTTCGCACTTGGCGCCGCGCCAGGCACAAAAATGGACATATGTCTGGAGATTGGTTCCACGCCCAAAGAGCCAGCAGGGAAAACTATGCCTTGTTCTAAAGCTCTTTGGGAACCTCTTGCGTAGCCCCACAGACCTGGGGGCTGCAGGCTTTCCTGCTCTCTTCAGCCTCAAAAGCACGCTTTCCCACTTGGCGCCGCGCCAGGCCCAAAAATGGCCATATGTCTGGAGATTGGTCCCACGCCCAAAGAGCCAGCAGGGAAAACTATGCCTTGTTCTAAAGCTCTTTGGGAACCGCTTGCGTAGCCCCACACACCTGGGGGCTGCAGGCTTTCCTGCTGCCTTCAGCCTCAAAACCACCCTTTCCCACTTGGCGCCGCGCCAGGCACAAAAATGGCCATATGGCTGGAGACTGGTGCCACGCCCAAAGAGCCAGCAGGGAAAACTATGCCTTGTTCTGAAGCTGTTTGGGAACCGCTTGCGTAGCCCCACAGACCTGGGGGCTGCAGGCTTTCCTGCTGCCTTCAGCCTTAAAACCACCCTTTCCCACATGTCGCTAAGCCAGGCACAAAAATGGCCATATGTCTGGAGATTGGTCCCACGCCCAAAGAGCCAGCAGGGAAAACTATGCCTTGTTCTAAAGCTCTTTGGGAACTGCTTGCGTAGCCCCACACACCTTGGGGCTGCAGGCTTTCCTGCTCTCTTCAGCCTCAGAAGAACCCTTTCGCACTTGGCGCCGCGCCAGGCACAAAAATGGCCATATGTCTGGGGATTTGTTCCACGCCCAAAGAGCCAGCTGGGAAAAATATGCCTTGTTCTAAAGCTCTTTGGGATCCGCTTGCGTAGCCCCACACACATGGGGGCTGCAGGCTTTCCTGCTGCCTTCAGCCTCAAAACCACCCTTTTCCACATGGCGTCACGCCAGGCACAAAAATGGCCAAATGTCTGGAGGTTGGTCCCACGCCCAAAGAGCCAGCAGGGAAAACTATGCCTTGTTCTAAAGCTCTTTGGGAACCGCTTGCGTAGCCCCACACACCTGGGGGCTGCAGGCTTTCCTGCTGCCTTCAGCCTCAAAACCACCCTTTCCCACTTGGCGCCGCGCCAGGCCCAAAAATGGCCATATGTCTGGAGATTGGTCCCACGCCCAAAGAGCCAGCAGGGAAAACTATGCCTTGTTCTAAAGCTCTTTGGGAACCGCTTGCGTAGCCCCACACACCTGGGGGCTGCAGGCTTTCCTGCTGCCTTCAGCCTCAAAACCACCCTTTCCCACTTGGCGCCGCGCCAGGCACAAAAATGGCCATATGGCTGGAGACTGGTGCCACGCCCAAAGAGCCAGCAGGGAAAACTATGCCTTGTTCTAAAGCTGTTTGGGAACCGCTTGCGTAGCCCCACAGACCTGGGGGCTGCAGGCTTTCCTGCTGCCTTCAGCCTTAAAACCACCCTTTCCCACATGTCGCTAAGCCAGGCACAAAAATGGCCATATGTCTGGAGATTGGTCCCACGCCCAAAGAGCCAGCTGGGAAAAATATGCCTTGTTCTAAAGCTCTTTGGGAACCGCTTGCGTAGCCCCACACACCTGGGGGCTGCAGGCTTTCCTGCTCTCTTCAGCCTCAGAAGAACCCTTTCGCACTTGGCGCCGCGCCAGGCACAAAAATGGACATATGTCTGGAGATTGGTTCCACGCCCAAAGAGCCAGCAGGGAAAACTATGCCTTGTTCTAAAGCTCTTTGGGAACCTCTTGCGTAGCCCCACAGACCTGGGGGCTGCAGGCTTTCCTGCTCTCTTCAGCCTCAAAACCACCCTTTCCCACTTGGCGCCGCGCCAGGCCCAAAAATGGCCATATGTCTGGAGATTGGTCCCACGCCCAAAGAGCCAGCAGGGAAAACTATGCCTTGTTCTAAAGCTCTTTGGGAACCGCTTGCGTAGCCCCACACACCTGGGGGCTGCAGGCTTTCCTGCTGCCTTCAGCCTCAAAACCACCCTTTCCCACTTGGCGCCGCGCCAGGCACAAAAATGGCCATATGGCTGGAGACTGGTGCCACGCCCAAAGAGCCAGCAGGGAAAACTATGCCTTGTTCTGAAGCTGTTTGGGAACCGCTTGCGTAGCCCCACAGACCTGGGGGCTGCAGGCTTTCCTGCTGCCTTCAGCCTTAAAACCACCCTTTCCCACATGTCGCTAAGCCAGGCACAAAAATGGCCATATGTCTGGGGATTTGTTCCACGCCCAAAGAGCCAGCTGGGAAAACTATGCCTTGTTCTAAAGCTCTTTGGGAACCGCTTGCGTAGCCCCACACACGTGGGGGCTGCAGGCTTTCCTGCTGCCTTCAGGCTCCAAAAACACTCTATCCCACATGGCGCCACGCCAGGCACAAAAATGGCCATATGTCTGGAGGTTGGTCCCACGCCCAAAGAGCCAGCAGGGAAAACTATGCCTTGTTCTAAAGCTCTTTGGGAACCGCTTGCGTAGCCCCACACACCTGGGGGCTGCAGGCTTTCCTGCTCTCTTCAGCCTCAAAAGCACGCTTTCCCACTTGGCGCCGCGCCAGGCACAAAAATGGCCGTATGTCTGGAGGTTGGTCCCACGCCCAAAGAGCCAGCAGGGAAAACTATGCCTTCTACTAAAGCTCTTTGGGAACCGCTTCCGTAGCCCCACACACCTGGGGGCTGCAGGCTTTCCTGCTCTCTTCAGCCTCAAAAGAACCCTTTCCCACTCTGCGCCGCGCCAGGCCCAAAAATGGCTGTATATCTGGAGACTGGTCCCACGCCCAAAGAGCCAGCAGGGAAAACTATGCCTTGTTCTAAAGCTCTTTGGGAACCGCTTGCGTAGCCCCACACACCTGGGGGCTGCAGGCTTTCCAGCTCTCTTCAGCCTCAAAACCACCCTTTTCCACATGGCGTCACGCCAGGCAAAAAAATGGCCATATGTCTGGAGGTTGGTCCCACGCCCAAAGAGCCAGCAGGGAAAACTATGCCTTGTTCTAAAGCTCTTTGGGAACCGCTTGCGTAGCCCCACACACCTGGGGGCTGCAGGCTTTCCTGCTCTCTTCAGCCTCAGAAGAACCCTTTCGCACTTGGCGCCGCGCCAGGCACAAAAATGGACATATGTCTGGAGATTGGTTCCACGCCAAAAGAGCCAGCAGGGAAAACTATGCCTTGTTCTAAAGCTCTTTGGGAACCGCTTGCGTAGCCCCACACACCTGGGGGCTGCAGGCTTTCCTGCTGCCTGCAGCCTCAAAAGAACCCTTTCCCAATCTGCGCCGCGCCAGGCCCAAAAATGGCCGTATGTCTGGAGACTGGTGCCACGCCCAAAGAGCCAGCAGGGAAAACTATGCCTTGTTCTAAAGCTCTTTGGGATCCGCTTGCGTAGCCCCACACACCTGGGGGCTGCAGGCTTTCCTGCTGCCTTCAGCCTCAAAACCACCCTTTTCCACATGGCGTCACGCCAGGCAAAAAAATGGCCATATGTCTGGAGGTTGGTCCCACGCCCAAAGAGCCAGCAGGGAAAACTATGCCTTGTTCTAAAGCTCTTTGGGAACTGCTTGCGTAGCCCCACAGACCTTGGGGCTGCAGGCTTTCCTGCTCTCTTCAACCTCAGAAGAACCCTTTCCCACTTGGCGCCGTGCCAGGCCCAAAAATGGCCATATGTCTGGAGATTGGTCCCACGCCCAAAGAGCCAGCAGGGAAAACTATGCCTTGTTCTAAAGCTCTTTGGGAACCGCTTGCGTAGCCCCACACACCTGGGGGCTGCAGGCTTTCCTGCTGCCTTCAGCCTCAAAACCACCCTTTCCCACTTGGCGCCGCGCCAGGAACAAAAATGGCCATATGGCTGGAGACTGGTGCCACGCCCAAAGAGCCAGCAGGGAAAAATATGCCTTGTTCTAAAGCTGTTTGGGAACGGCTTGCGTAGCCCCAAAGACCAGGGGGCTGCAGGCTTTCCTGCTGCCTTCAGCCTTAAAACCACCCTTTCCCACATGGCGCCAAGCCAGGCACAAAAATGGCCATATGTCTGGAGATTGGTCCCACGCCCAAAGAGCCAGCAGGGAAAACTATGCCTTGTTCTAAAGCTCTTTGGGAACCGCTTGCGTAGCCCCACACACCTGGGGGCTGCAGGCTTTCCTGCTCTCTTCAGCCTCAGAAGAACCCTTTCGCACTTGGCGCTGCGCCAGGCACAAAAATGGCCATATGTCTGGGGATTTGTTCCACGCCCAAAGAGCCAGCAGGGAAAACTATGCCTTGTACTAAAGCTCTTTGGGAACCGCTTGCGTAGCCCCACACACCTGGGGGCTGCAGGCTTTCCTGCTGCCTTCAGCCTCAAAACCACCCTTTTCCACATGGCGTCACGCCAGGCACGAAAATGGCCATATGTCTGGAGGTTGGTCCCACGCCCAAAGAGCCAGCAGGGAAAACTATGCCTTGTTCTAAAGCTCTTTGGGAACCTCTTGCGTAGCCCCACACACCTGGGGGCTGCAGGCTTTCCTGCTGCCTTCAGCCTCAAAACCACCCTTTCCCACTTGGCGCCGCGCCAGGACCAAAAATGGCCATATGTCTGGAGACTGGTCCCACGCCCAAAGAGCCAGCAGGGAAAACTATGCCTTGTTCTAAAGCTCTTTGGGAACCGCTTGCGTAGCCCCACACACCTGGGGGCTGCAGGCTTTCCTGCTCTCTTCAGCCTCAAAACCACCCTTCCGCACATGGCGCCAAGCCAGGCAGAAAAATGGCCATATGTCTGGAGACTGGTCCCTTTCCCAAAGACCCATCAGGGAAAACTATGCCTTGTTCTAAAGCTCTTTGGGAACCGCTTGCGTAGCCCCACACACCTGGGGGCTGCAGGCTTTCCTGCTCTCTTCAGCCTCAAAAGTACGCTTTCCAACTTGGCGCCGCGCTAGGCCCAAAAATGGCCATATGTCTGGAGATTGGTCCCACGCCCAAAGAGCCAGCAGGGAAAACTATGCCTTGTACTAAAGCTCTTTGGGAACCGCTTGCGTAGCCCCACACACCTGGGGGCTGCAGGCTTTCCTGCTCTCTTCAGCCTCAGAAGAACCCTTTCCCACTTGGCGCCGCGCCAGGCACAAAAATGGCCGTATGTCTGGAGACTGGTCCCACGCCCAAAGAGCCAGCAGGGAAAACTATGCCTTGTTCTAAAGCTCTTTTGGAACCGCTTGCGTAGCGACACACACCTGGGGGCTGCAGGCTTTCCTGCTGCCTTCAGCCTCAAAAGAACCCTTTCCCACTCTGCGCCGCGCCAGGCCCAAAAATGGCCGTATGTCTGGAGACTGGTGCCACGCCCAAAGAGCCAGCAGGGAAAACTATGCCTTGTTCTAAAGCTCTTTGGGATCCGCTTGCGTAGCCCCACACACCTGGGGGCTGCAGGCTTTCCTGCTGCCTTCAGCCTTAAAACCACCCTTTCCCACATGTCGCTAAGCCAGGCACAAAAATGGCCGTATGTCTGGAGACTGGTGCCACGCCCAAAGAGCCAGCAGGGAAAACTATGCCTTGTTCTAAAGCTCTTTGGGATCCGCTTGCGTAGCCCCACACACCTGGGGGCTGCAGGCTTTCCTGCTGCCTTCAGCCTTAAAACCACCCTTTCCCACATGTCGCTAAGCCAGGCACAAAAATGGCCATATGTCTGGAGATTGGTCCCACGCCCAAAGAGCCAGCAGGGAAAACTATGCCTTGTTCTAAAGCTCTTTGGGAACCGCTTGCGTAGCCCCACACACCTGGGGGCTGCAGGCTTTCCTGCTCTCTTCAGCCTCAGAAGAACCCTTTCGCACTTGGCGTCACGCCAGGCACGAAAATGGCCATATGTCTTGAGGTTGGTCCCACGCCCAAAGAGCCAGCAGGGAAAACTATGCCTTGTTCTAAAGCTCTTTGGGAACCTCTTGCGTAGCCCCACACACCTGGGGGCTGCAGGCTTTCCTGCTGCCTTCAGCCTCAAAACCACCCTTTCCCACTTGGCGCCGCGCCAGGACCAAAAATGGCCATATGGCTGGAGACTGGTGCCACGCCCAAAGAGCCAGCAGGGAAAACTATGCCTTGTTCTAAAGCTCTTTGGGAACGGCTTGCGTAGCCCCACAGACCAGGGGGCTGCAGGCTTTCCTGCTGCCTTCAGCCTTAAAACCACCCTTTCCCACATGTCGCTAAGCCAGGCACAAAACTGGCCATATGTCTGGAGGTTGGTCCCACGCCCAAAGAGCCAGCAGGGAAAACTATGCCTTGTTCTAAAGCTCTTTGGGAACGGCTTGCGTAGCCCCACACACCTGGAGGCTGCAGGCTTTCCTGCTGCCTTCAGCCTCAAAACCACCCTTTCCCACTTGGCGCCGCGCCAGGACCAAAAATGGCCATATGTCTGGAGACTGGTCCCACGCCCAAAGAGCCAGCAGGGAAAACTATGCCTTGTTCTAAAGCTCTTTGGGAACCGCTTGCGTAGCCCCACACACCTGGGGGCTGCAGGCTTTCCTGCTGCCTTCAGCCTCAAAACCACCCTTTTCCACATGGCGTCACGCCAGGCAAAAAAATGGCCATATGTCTGGAGGTTGGTCCCACGCCCAAAGAGCCAGCAGGGAAAACTATGCCTTGTTCTAAAGCTCTTTGGGAACCGCTTGCGTAGCCCCACACACCTGGGGGCTGCAGGCTTTCCTGCTCTCTTCAGCCTCAGAAGAACCCTTTCGCACTTGGCGCCGCGCCAGGCACAAAAATGGCCATATGTCTGGAGATTGGTTCCACGCCCAAAGAGCCAGCAGGGAAAACTATGCCTTGTTCTAAAGCTCTTTGGGAACCTCTTGCGTAGCCCCACACACCTGGGGGCTGCAGGCTTTCCTGCTGCCTTCAGCCTCAAAACCACCCTTTCCCACTTGGCGCCGCGCCAGGCCCAAAAATGGCCATATGTCTGGAGATTGGTCCCACGCCCAAAGAGCCAGCAGGGAAAACTATGCCTTGTTCTAAAGCTCTTTGGGAACCGCTTGCGTAGCCCCACACACCTGGGGGCTGCAGGCTTTCCTGCTGCCTTCAGCCTCAAAACCACCCTTTCCCACTTGGCGCCGCGCCAGGCACAAAAATGGCCATATGGCTGGAGACTGGTGCCACGCCCAAAGAGCCAGCAGGGAAAATTATGCCTTGTTCTGAAGCTGTTTGGGAACCGCTTGCGTAGCCCCACAGACCTTGGGGCTGCAGGCTTTCCTGCTGCCTTCAGCCTTAAAACCACCCTTTCCCACATGTCGCTAAGCCAGGCACAAAAATGGCCATATGTCTGGAGATTGGTCCCACGCCCAAAGAGCCAGCTGGGAAAACTATGCCTTGTTCTAAAGCTCTTTGGGAACCGCTTGCGTAGCCCCACAGACCTGGGGGCTGCAGGCTTTCCTGCTCTCTTCAGCCTCAGAAGAACCCTTTCGCACTTGGCGCCGCGCCAGGCACAAAAATGGACATATGTCTGGAGATTGGTTCCACGCCCAAAGAGCCAGCAGGGAAAACTATGCCTTGTTCTAAAGCTCTTTGGGAACCTCTTGCGTAGCCCCACACACCTGGGGGCTGCAGGCTTTCCTGCTCTCTTCAGCCTCAAAAGCACGCTTTCCCACTTGGCGCCGCGCCAGGCCCAAAAATGGCCATATGTCTGGAGATTGGTCCCACGCCCAAAGAGCCAGCAGGGAAAACTATGCCTTGTTCTAAAGCTCTTTGGGAACCGCTTGCGTAGCCCCACACACCTGGGGGCTGCAGGCTTTCCTGCTGCCTTCAGCCTCAAAACCACCCTTTCCCACTTGGCGCCGCGCCAGGCACAAAAATGGCCATATGGCTGGAGACTGGTCCCACGCCCAAAGAGCCAGCAGGGAAAACTATGCCTTGTTCTGAAGCTGTTTGGGAACCGCTTGCGTAGCCCCACAGACCTGGGGGCTGCAGGCTTTCCTGCTGCCTTCAGCCTTAAAACCACCCTTTCCCACATGTCGCTAAGCCAGGCACAAAAATGGCCATATGGCTGGAGATTGGTCCCACGCCCAAAGAGCCAGCTGGGAAAAATATGCCTTGTTCTAAAGCTCTTTGGGAACCGCTTGCGTAGCCCCACACACCTGGGGGCTGCAGGCTTTCCTGCTCTCTTCAGCCTCAGAAGAACCCTTTCGCACTTGGCGCCGCGCCAGGCACAAAAATGGACATATGTCTGGAGATTGGTTCCACGCCCAAAGAGCCAGCAGGGAAAACTATGCCTTGTTCTAAAGCTCTTTGGGAACCTCTTGCGTAGCCCCACAGACCTTGGGGCTGCAGGCTTTCCTGCTGCCTTCAGCCTTAAAACCACCCTTTCCCACATGTCGCTAAGCCAGGCACAAAAATGGCCATATGTCTGGAGATTGGTCCCACGCCCAAAGAGCCAGCAGGGAAAACTATGCCTTGTTCTAAAGCTCTTTGGGAACCGCTTGCGTAGCCCCACACACCTGGGGGCTGCAGGCTTTCCTGCTGCCTTCAGCCTCAAAACCACCCTTTTCCACATGGCGTCACGCCAGGCAAAAAAATGGCCATATGTCTGGAGGTTGGTCCCACGCCCAAAGAGCCAGCAGGGAAAACTATGCCTTGTTCTAAAGCTCTTTGGGAACCGCTTGTGTAGCCCCACACACCTGGGGGCTGCAGGCTTTCCTGCTCTCTTCAGCCTCAGAAGAACCCTTTCGCACTTGGCGCCGCGCCAGGCACAAAAATGGCCATATGTCTGGAGATTGGTTCCACGCCCAAAGAGCCAGCAGGGAAAACTATGCCTTGTTCTAAAGCTCTTTGGGAACCTCTTGCGTAGCCCCACACACCTGGGGGCTGCAGGCTTTCCTGCTCTCTTCAGCCTCAAAAGCACGCTTTCCCACTTGGCGCCGCGCCAGGCCCAAAAATGGCCATATGTCTGGATATTGGTCCCACGCCCAAAGAGCCAGCAGGGAAAACTATGCCTTGTTCTAAAGCTCTTTGGGAACCGCTTGCGTAGCCCCACACACCTGGGGGCTGCAGGCTTTCCTGCTGCCTTCAGCCTCAAAACCACCCTTTCCCACTTGGCGCCGCGCCAGGCACAAAAATGGCCATATGGCTGGAGACTGGTGCCACGCCCAAAGAGCCAGCAGGGAAAACTATGCCTTGTTCTGAAGCTGTTTGAGAACCGCTTGCGTAGCCCCACAGACCTGCAGGCTGCAGGCTTTCCTGCTGCCTTCAGCCTTAAAACCACCCTTTCCCACATGTCGCTAAGCCAGGCACAAAAATGGCCATATGTCTGGAGATTGGTCCCACGCCCAAAGAGCCAGCTGGGAAAAATATGCCTTGTTCTAAAGCTCTTTGGGAACCGCTTGCGTAGCCCCACACACCTGGGGGCTGCAGGCTTTCCTGCTCTCTTCAGCCTCAGAAGAACCCTTTCGCACTTGGCGCCGCGCCAGGCCCAAAAATGGCCATATGTCTGGAGATTGGTCCCACGCCCAAAGAGCCAGCAGGGAAAACTATGCCTTGTTCTAAAGCTCTTTGGGAACCGCTTGCGTAGCCCCACACACCTGGGGGCTGCAGGCTTTCCTGCTGCCTTCAGCCTCAAAACCACCCTTTCCCACTTGGCGCCGCGCCAGGCACAAAAATGGCCATATGGCTGGAGACTGGTCCCACGCCCAAAGAGCCAGCAGGGAAAACTCTGCCTTGTTCTGAAGCTGTTTGGGAACCGCTTGCGTAGCCCCACAGACCTGGGGGCTGCAGGCTTTCCTGCTGCCTTCAGCCTTAAAACCACCCTTTCCCACATGTCGCTAAGCCAGGCACAAAAATGGCCATATGGCTGGAGATTGGTCCCACGCCCAAAGAGCCAGCTGGGAAAAATATGCCTTGTTCTAAAGCTCTTTGGGAACCGCTTGCGTAGCCCCACACACCTGGGGGCTGCAGGCTTTCCTGCTCTCTTCAGCCTCAGAAGAACCCTTTCGCACTTGGCGCCGCGCCAGGCACAAAAATGGACATATGTCTGGAGATTGGTTCCACGCCCAAAGAGCCAGCAGGGAAAACTATGCCTTGTTCTAAAGCTCTTTGGGAACCTCTTGCGTAGCCCCACAGACCTGGGGGCTGCAGGCTTTCCTGCTCTCTTCAGCCTCAAAAGCACGCTTTCCCACTTGGCGCCGCGCCAGGCCCAAAAATGGCCATATGTCTGGAGATTGGTCCCACGCCCAAAGAGCCAGCAGGGAAAACTATGCCTTGTTCTAAAGCTCTTTGGGAACCGCTTGCGTAGCCCCACACACCTGGGGGCTGCAGGCTTTCCTGCTGCCTTCAGCCTCAAAACCACCCTTTCCCACTTGGCGCCGCGCCAGGCACAAAAATGGCCATATGGCTGGAGACTGGTGCCACGCCCAAAGAGCCAGCAGGGCTAACTATGACTTGTTCTGAAGCTGTTTGGGAACCGCTTGCGTAGCCCCACAGACCTGGGGGCTGCAGGCTTTCCTGCTGCCTTCAGCCTTAAAACCACCCTTTCCCACATGTCGCTAAGCCAGGCACAAAAATGGCCATATGTCTGGAGATTGGTCCCACGCCCAAAGAGCCAGCAGGGAAAACTATGCCTTGTTCTAAAGCTCTTTGGGAACCGCTTGCGTAGCCCCACACACCTGGGGGCTGCAGGCTTTCCTGCTCTCTTCAGCCTCAGAAGAACCCTTTCGCACTTGGCGCCGCGCCAGGCACAAAAATGGCCATATGTCTGGGGATTTGTTCCACGCCCAAAGAGCCAGCAGGGAAAACTATGCCTTGTTCTAAAGCTCTTTGGGAACCGCTTGCGTAGCCCCACACACATGGGGGCTGCAGGCTTTCCTGCTGCCTTCAGCTTCAAAACCACCCTTTTCCACATGGCGCCACGCCAGGCACAAAAATGGCCAAATGTCTGCAGGTTGGTCCCACGCCCAAAGAGCCAGCAGGGAAAACTATGCCTTGTTCTAAAGCTCTTTGGGAACCGCTTGCGTAGCCCCACACACCTGGGGGCTGCAGGCTTTCCTGCTGCCTTCAGCCTCAAAACCACCCTTTCCCACTTGGCGCCGCGCCAGGCACAAAAATGGCCATATGGCTGGAGACTGGTCCCACGCCCAAAGAGCCAGCAGGGAAAACTATGCCTTGTTCTAAAGCTCTTTGGGAACGGCTTGCGTAGCCCCACACACGTGGGGGCTGCAGGCTTTCCTGCTGCCTTCAGGCTCAAAAACACTTTATCCCACATGGCGCCACGCCAGGCACAAAAATGGCCATATGTCTGGAGGTTGGTCCCACGCCCAAAGAGCCAGCAGGGAAAACTATGCCTTGTTCTAAAGCTCTTTGGGAACCGCTTGCGTAGCCCCACACACCTGGGGGCTGCAGGCTTTCCTGCTCTCTTCAGCCTCAAAAGCACGCTTTCCCACTTGGCGCCGCGCTAGGCCCAAAAATGGCCATATGTCTGCAGATTGGTCCCACGCCCAAAGAGCCAGCAGGGAAAACTATGCCTTGTTCTAAAGCTCTTTGGGAACCGCTTGCGTAGCCCCACACACCTGGGGGCTGCAGGCTTTCCTGCTGCCTTCAGCCTCAAAACCACCCTTTCCCACTTGGCGCCGCGCCAGGCACAAAAATGGCCGTATGTCTGGAGACTGGTCCCACGCCCAAAGAGCCAGCAGGGAAAACTATGCCTTCTACTAAAGCTCTTTGGGAACCGCTTCCGTAGCCCCACACACCTGGGGGCTGCAGGCTTTCCTGCTCTCTACAGCCTCAAAAGAACCCTTTCCCACTCTGCGCCGCGCCAGGCCCAAAAATGGCTGTATGTCTGGAGACTGGTCCCACGCCCAAAGAGCCAGCAGGGAAAACTATGCCTTGTTCTAAAGCTCTTTGGGAACCGCTTGCGTAGCCCCACACACCTGGGGGCTGCAGGCTTTCCAGCTCTCTTCAGCCTCAAAACCACCCTTTTCCACATGGCGTCACGCCAGGCAAAAAAATGGCCATATGTCTGGAGGTTGGTCCCACGCCCAAAGAGCCAGCAGGGAAAACTATGCCTTGTTCTAAAGCTCTTTGGGAACCGCTTGCGTAGCCCCACACACCTGGGGGCTGCAGGCTTTCCTGCTGCCTTCAGCCTCAGAAGAACCCTTTCGCACTTGGCGCTGCGCCAGGCACAAAAATAGCCATATGTCTGGAGATTGGTCCCACGCCCAAAGAGCCAGCAGGGAAAACTATGCCTTGTTCTAAAGATATTTGGGAACCTCTTGCGTAGCCCCACACACCTGGGGGCTGCAGGCTTTCCTGCTGCCTTCAGCCTCAAAACCACCCTTTCCCACTTGGCGCCGCGCCAGGACCAAAAATGGCCATATGGCTGGAGACTGGTGCCACGCCCAAAGAGCCAGCAGGGAAAACTATGCCTTGTTCTAAAGCTGTTTGGGAATGGCTTGCGTAGCCCCACACACCTGGGGGCTGCAGGCTTTCCTGCTGCCTTCAGCCTCAAAACCACCCTTTCCCACATGTCGCTAAGCCAGGCACAAAAATGGCCATATGTCTGGAGATTGGTCCCACGCCCAAAGAGCCAGCAGGGAAAACTATGCCTTGTTCTAAAGCTCTTTGGGAACCGCTTGCGTAGCCCCACACACCTGGGGGCTGCAGGCTTTCCTGCTGCCTTCAGCCTCAAAACCACCCTTTCCCACTTGGCGCCGGGCCAGGCCCAAAAATGGCCATATGTCTAGAGACTGGTCCCACGCCCAAAGAGCCATCAGGGAAAACTATGCCTTGTTCTAAAGCTCTTTGGGAACCTCTTGCGTAGCCCCACACACCTGGGGGCTGCAGGCTATCCTGCTGCCTTCAGCCTCAAAACCACCCTTTCCCACTTGGCGCCGCGCCAGGCACAAAAATGGCCATATGTCTGGAGATGGGTCCCACGCCCAAAGAGCCAGCAGGGAAAACTAAGCCTTGTTCTAAAGCTCTTTGGGAACCGCATGCGTAGCCCCACACACCTGGGGGCTGCAGGCTTTCCTACTCTCTTCAGCCTCAGAAGAACCCTTTCGCACTTGGCGCCGCGCCAGGCACAAAAATGGACATATGTCTGGAGATTGGTTCCACGCCCAAAGAGCCAGCAGGGAAAACTATGCCTTGTTCTAAAGCTCTTTGGGAACCTCTTGCGTAGCCCCACAGACCTGGGGGCTGCAGGCTTTCCTGCTCTCTTCAGCCTCAAAAGCACGCTTTCCCACATGGCGCCGCGCCAGGCCCAAAAATGGCCATATGGCTGGAGACTGGTGCCACGCCCAAAGAGCCAGCAGGGAAAACTATGCCTTGTTCTAAAGCTCTTTGGGAAGGGCTTGCGTAGCCCCACAGACCTTGGGGCTGCAGGCTTTCCTGCTGCCTTCAGCCTTTAAACCACCCTTTCCCACATGTCGCTAAGCCAGGCCCAAAAATGGCCATATGTCTGGAGACTGGTCCCACGCCCAAAGAGCCAGCAGGGAAAACTATGCCTTGTTCTAAAGCTCTTTGGGATCCGCTTGCGTAGCCCCACACACATGGGGGCTGCAGGCTTTCCTGCTGCCTTCAGCCTCAAAACCACTCTTTCCCACTTGGCCCCGCGCCAGGCCCAAAAATGGCCATATGTCTGGAGACTGGTCCCTTTCCCAAAGAGCCAGGAGGGAAAACTAAGCCTTGTTCTAAAGCTCTTTGGGAACCGCTTGCGTAGCCCCACACAAACTGGGGGCTGCAGGCTTTCCTGCTCTCTTCAGCCTCAAAAGCACGCTTTCCTACTTGGCGCCGCGGTAGGCCTGAAAATGGCCATATGTCTGGAGATTGGTCCCACGCCCAAAGAGCCAGCAGGGAAAACTAAGCCTTGTTCTAAAGCTCTTTGGGAACCGCTTGCGTAGCCCCACACACCTGGGGGCTGCAGGCTTACCTGCTGCCTTCAGCCTCAAAACCACCCTTTCACACTTGGCACCGCGCCAGGCACAAAAAAGGCCATATGTCTGGAGACTGGTCCCACGCCCAAAGAGCCAGCAGGGAAAACTATGCCTTGTTCTAAAGCTCTTTGGGAACCGCTTGCGTAGCCCCACACACCTGGGGGCTGCAGGCTTTCCTGCTGCCTTCAGCCTCAAAACCACCCTTTCCCACTTGGCGTCGTGCCAGACCCAAAAATGTCCGTATGTCTGGAGACTGGTCCCACGCCCAAAGAGCCAGCAGGGAAAACTATGCCTTGTTCTAAAGCTCTTTGGGAACTGCTTTCGTAGCCCCACAGACCTGGGGGCTGCAGGCTTTCCTGCTGCCTTCAGCCTCAAAACCGCCCTTTCCCACTTGGCGCCGCGCCAGGCACAAAAATGGCCATATGTCTGGAGACTGGTCCCTTTCCCAAAGAGCCAGCAGGGAAAACTATGCGTTGTTCTAAAGCTCTTTGGGAACCGCTTGCGTAGCCCCACACACCTGGGGGCTGCAGGCTTTCCTGCTGCCTTCAGCCTCAAAACCACCCTTTCCCACTTGGCGCCGCGCCAGGCACAAAAATGGCCATATGTCTGGGGACTGGTCCCACGCCCAAAGAGCCAGCAGGGAAAACTAAGCCTTGTTCTAAAGCTCTTTGGGAACCGCTTGCGTAGCCCCACACACATGGGGGCTGCAGGCTTTCCTGCTCTCTTCAGCCTCAAAAGCACGCTTTCCCACTTGGCGCCGCGCCAGGCACAAAAATGGCCATATGGCTGGAGACTGGTCCCACGCCCAAAGAGCCAGCAGGGAAAACTATGCCTTGTTCTAAAGCTCTTTGGGAACCGCTTGCGTAGCCCCACAGACCAGGGGGCTGCAGGCTTTCCTGCTGCCTTCA
Source organism: Chroicocephalus ridibundus (assembly GCF_963924245.1). NCBI lineage: Eukaryota > Metazoa > Chordata > Aves > Charadriiformes > Laridae > Chroicocephalus > Chroicocephalus ridibundus. Next base: position 515,604 of record NW_026961681.1, read on the forward strand.
GCCTCAAAACCACCCTTTCCCACTTGGCGCCGCGCCAGGAACAAAAATGGCCATATGTCTAGAGACTGGTCCCACGCCCAAAGAGCCAGCAGGGAAAACTATGCCTTGTTCTAAAGCTCTTTGGGAACCGCTTGCGTAGCCCCACAGACCTGGGGGCTGCAGGCTTTCCTGCTGCCTTCAGCCTCAAAACCACCCTTTCCCACATGGCGTCACACCAGGCACAAAAATGGCCATATGTCTGGAGACTGGTCCCTTTCCCAAAGAGCCAGCAGGGAAAACTATGCCTTGTTCTAAAGCTCTTTGGGAACCGCTTGCGTAGCCCCACACACCTGGGGGCTGCAGGCTTTCCTGCTGCCTTCAGCCTCAAAACCACCCTTTTCCACATGGCGTCACGCCAGGAAAAAAAATGGCCATATGTCTGGAGACTGGTGCCACGCCCAAAGAGCCAGCAGGGAAAACTATGCCTTGTTCTAAAGCTCTTTGGGAACCGCTTGCGTAGCCCCACACACCTGGGGGCTGCAGGCTTTCCTGCTCTCTTCAGCCTCAGAAGAACCGTTTCGCACTTGGCGCCGCACCAGGCCCAAAAATGGCCATATGTCTGGAGATTGGTTCCACGCCCAAAGAGCCAGCAGGGAAAACTATGCCTTGTTCTAAAGCTCTTTGGGAACCGCTTGCGTAGCCCCACAGACTTGGATGCTGCAGGCTTTCCTGCTGCCTTCAGCCTCAAAAGAACCCTTTCCCACTTGGCGCCGCGCCAGGCCCAAAAATGGCCATATGTCTGGAGATTGGTCCCACGCTCAAAAAGAGCCAGCAGGGAAAACTAAGCCTTGTTCTAAAGCTCTTTGGGAACCGCTTGCGTAGCCCCACACACCTGGGGGCTGCAGGCTTTCCTGCTGCCTTCAGCCTCAAAACCACCCTTTCCCACTTGGCCCCGAGCCAGGTCCAAAAATGGCCATATGTCTGGAGACTGGTCCCTTTCCCAAAGAGCCAGCAGGGAAAACTATGCCTTGTTCTAAAGCTCTTTGGGAACTGCTTGCGTAGCCCCACACACCTGGGGGCTGCAGGCTTTCCTGCTGCCTTCAGCCTCAAAACCACCCTTTCCCACTTGGCGCCGCGCCAGGCACAAAAATGGCCGTATGTCTGGAGACTGGTGCCACGCCCAAAGAGCCAGCAGGGAAAACTAAGCCTTGTTCTAAAGCTCTTTGGGAACGGCTTGCGTAGCCCCACACACCTGGGGGCTGCAGGCTTTCCTGCTGCCTTCAGCCTCAAAACCACTCTTTCCCACTTGGCCCCGCGCCAGGCCCAAAAATGGCCATATGTCTGGAGACTGGTCCCTTTCCTAAAGAGCCAGCAGGGAAAACTAAGCCTTGTTCTAAAGCTCTTTGGGAACCGCTTGCGTAGCCCCACACAAACTGGGGGCTGCAGGCTTTCCTGCTCTCTTCAGCCTCAAAAGCACGCTTTCCTACTTGGCGCCGCGGTAGGCCCAAAAATGGCCATATGTCTGGAGATTGGTCCCACGCCCAAAGAGCCAGCAGGGAAAACTATGCCTTGTTCTAAAGCTCTTTGGGAACCGCTTGCGTAGCCCCACACACCTGGGGGCTGCAGGCTTTCCTGCTGCCTTCAGCCTCAAAACCACCCTTTCCCACTTGGCGCCGCGCCAGGAAAAAAAATGGCCATATGTCTAGAGACTGGTCCCACGCCCAAAGAGCCAGCAGGGAAAACTATGCCTTGTTCTAAAGCTCTTTGGGAACCGCTTGCGTAGCCCCACAGACCTGGGGGCTGCAGGCTTTCCTGCTGCCTTCAGCCTCAAAACCACCCTTTCCCACATGGCGTCACACCAGGCACAAAAATGGCCATATGTCTGGAGACTGGTCCCTTTCCCAAAGAGCCAGCAGGGAAAACTATGCCTTGTTCTAAAGCTCTTTGGGAACCGCTTGCGTAGCCCCACACACCTGGGGGCTGCAGGCTTTCCTGCTGCCTTCAGCCTCAAAACCACCCTTTCCCACTTGGCGCCGGGCCAGGCCCAAAAATGGCCATATGTCTGGAGACTGGTGCCACGCCCAAAGAGCCAGCAGGGAAAACTATGCCTTGTTCCAAAGCTCTTTGGGAACCGCTTGCGTAGCCCCACACACCTGGGGGCTGCAGGCTTTCCTGCTCTCTTCAGCCTCAGAAGAACCCTTTCGCACTTGGTGCGGCGCCAGGCACAAAAATGTCCATATGTTGGGGATTGGTTCCACGCCCAAAGAGCCAGCAGGGAAAACTATGCCTTGTTATAAAGCTCTTTGGGAACCGCTTGCGTAGCCCCACACACGTGGGGGCTGCAGGCTTTCCTGCTGCCTTCAGCCTCAAAACCACCCTTTCCCACTTGGCCCCGCGCCATGCCCAAAAATGGCCATATGTCTGGGGACTGGTCCCACGCCCAAAGAGCCAGCAGGGAAAACTAAGCCTTGTTCTAAAGCTCTTTGGGAACCGCTTGCGTAGCCCCACACACCTGGGGGCTGCAGGCTTTCCTGCTCTCTTCAGCCTCAAAAGCACCCTTTCCCACTTGGCGCCGCGCCAGGCCCAAAAATGGCCGTATGTCTGGAGACTGGTCCCTATCCCAAAGAGCCAGCAGGGAAAACTATGCCTTGTTCTAAAGCTCTTTGGGATCCGCTTGCGTAGCCCCACACACCTGGGGGCTGCAGGCTTTCCTGCTGCCTTCAGCCTCAAAACCACCCTTTCCCACTTGGCGCCGCGCCATGCCCAAAAATGGCCATATATCTGGGGACTGGTCCCACGCCCAAAGAGCCAGCAGGGAAAACTAAGCCTTGTTCTAAAGCTCTTTGGGAACCGCTTGCGTAGCCCCACACACCTGGGGGCTGCAGGCTTTCCTGCTCTCTTCAGCCTCAAAAGCACCCTTTCCCACTTGGCGCCGGGCCAGGCCCAAAAATGGCCGTATGTCTGGAGACTGGTGCCACGCCCAAAGAGCCAGCAGGGAAAACTATGCCTTGTTCTGAAGCTCTTTGGGAACCGCTTGCGTAGCCCCACACACCTGGGGGCTGCAGGCTTTCCTGCTCTCTTCAGCCTCAGAAGAACCCTTTCGCACTTGGTGCGGTGCCAGGCACAAAAATGGCCATATGTTGGGGATTGGTTCCACGCCCAAAGAGCCAGCAGGGAAAACTATGCCTTGTTCTAAAGCTCTTTGGGAACCGCTTGCGTAGCCCCACACACCTGGGGGCTGCAGGCTTTCCTGCTGCCTTCAGCCTCAAAACCACCCTTTCACACTTGGCGCCGCGCCAGGCACAAAAATGGCCATATGTCTGGAGGTTGGTCCCACGCCCAAAGAGCCAGCAGGGAAAACTATGCCTTGTTCTAAAGCTCTTTGGGAACCGCTTGCGTAGCCCCACAGACCTGCAGGCTGCAGGCTTTCCTGCTGCCTTCAGCCTCAGAAGAACCCTTTCGCACTTGGCGCCGCGCCAGGCACAAAAATGGCCATATGTCTGGAGATTGGTTCCACGCCCAAAGAGCCAGCAGGGAAAACTATGCCTTGTTCTAAAGCTCTTTGGGAACCTCTTGCGTAGCCCCACAGACCTGGGGGCTGCAGGCTTTCCTGCTCTCTTCAGCCTCAAAAGCACGCTTTCCCACTTGGCGCCGCGCCAGGCCCAAAAATGGCCATATGTCTGGAGATTGGTCCCACGCCCAAAGAGCCAGCAGGGAAAACTATGCCTTGTTCTAAAGCTGTTTGGGAACCGCTTGCGTAGCCCCACAGACCTTGGGGCTGCAGGCTTTCCTGCTGCCTTCAGCCTTAAAACCACCCTTTCCCACATGTCGCTAAGCCAGGCACAAAAATGGCCATATGTCTGGAGATTGGTCCCACGCCCAAAGAGCCAGCTGGGAAAAATATGCCTTGTTCTAAAGCTCTTTGGGAACCGCTTGCGTAGCCCCACACACCTGGGGGCTGCAGGCTTTCCTGCTCTCTTCAGCCTCAGAAGAACCCTTTCGCAGTTGGTGCGGTGCCAGGCACAAAAATGGCCATATGTTGGGGATTGGTTCCACGCCCAAAGAGCCAGCAGCGAAAACTATGCCTTGTTCTAAAGCTCTTTGGGAACCGCTTGCGTAGCCCCACACACCTGGGGGCTGCAGGCTTTCCTGCTGCCTTCAGCCTCAAAACCACCCTTTTCCACATGGCGTCACGCCAGGCAAAAAAATGGCCATATGTCTGGAGGTTGGTCCCACGCCCAAAGAGCCAGCAGGGAAAACTATGCCTTGTTCTAAAGCTCTTTGGGAACCGCTTGCGTAGCCCCACACACCTGGGGGCTGCAGGCTTTCCTGCTCTCTTCAGCCTCAGAAGAACCCTTTCGCACTTGGCGCCGCGCCAGGCACAAAAATGGCCATATGTCTGGAGATTGGTCCCACGCCCAAAGAGCCAGCAGGGAAAACTATGCCTTGTTCTAAAGCTCTTTGGGAACCGCTTGCGTAGCCCCACACACCTGGGGGCTGCAGGCTTTCCTGCTGCCTTCAGCCTCAAAACCACCCTTTCCCACTTGGCGCCGCGCCAGGCACAAAAATGGCCATATGGCTGGAGACTGGTGCCACGCCCAAAGAGCCAGCAGGGAAAACTATGCCTTGTTCTGAAGCTGTTTGGGAACCGCTTGCGTAGCCCCACAGACCTGGGGGCTGCAGGCTTTCCTGCTGCCTTCAGCCTTAAAACCACCCTTTCCCACATGTCGCTAAGCCAGGCACAAAAATGGCCATATGTCTGGAGATTGGTTCCACGCCCAAAGAGCCAGCTGGGAAAAATATGCCTTGTTCTAAAGCTCTTTGGGAACCGCTTGCGTAGCCCCACACACCTGGGGGCTGCAGGCTTTCCTGCTCTCTTCAGCCTCAGAAGAACCCTTTCGCACTTGGCGCCGCGCCAGGCACAAAAATGGCCATATGTCTGGAGGTTGGTCCCACGCCCAAAGAGCCAGCAGGGAAAACTATGCCTTGTTCTAAAGCTCTTTGGGAACGGCTTGCGTAGCCCCACACACCTGGGGGCTGCAGGCTTTCCTGCTCTCTTCAGCCTCAAAAGCACGCTTTCCCACTTGGCGCCGCGCCAGGCACAAAAATGGCCATATGGCTGGAGACTGGTCCCACGCCCAAAGAGCCAGCAGGGAAAACTATGCCTTGTTCTAAAGCTCTTTGGGAACCGCTTGCGTAGCCCCACAGACCAGGGGGCTGCAGGCTTTCCTGCTGCCTTCAGCCTCAAAACCACCCTTTCCCACTTGGCGCCGCGCCAGGAACAAAAATGGCCATATGTCTAGAGACTGGTCCCACGCCCAAAGAGCCAGCAGGGAAAACTATGCCTTGTTCTAAAGCTCTTTGGGAACCGCTTGCGTAGCCCCACAGACCTGGGGGCTGCAGGCTTTCCTGCTGCCTTCAGCCTCAAAACCACCCTTTCCCACATGGCGTCACACCAGGCACAAAAATGGCCATATGTCTGGAGACTGGTCCCTTTCCCAAAGAGCCAGCAGGGAAAACTATGCCTTGTTCTAAAGCTCTTTGGGAACCGCTTGCGTAGCCCCACACACCTGGGGGCTGCAGGCTTTCCTGCTGCCTTCAGCCTCAAAACCACCCTTTTCCACATGGCGTCACGCCAGGAAAAAAAATGGCCATATGTCTGGAGACTGGTGCCACGCCCAAAGAGCCAGCAGGGAAAACTATGCCTTGTTCTAAAGCTCTTTGGGAACCGCTTGCGTAGCCCCACACACCTGGGGGCTGCAGGCTTTCCTGCTCTCTTCAGCCTCAGAAGAACCGTTTCGCACTTGGCGCCGCACCAGGCCCAAAAATGGCCATATGTCTGGAGATTGGTTCCACGCCCAAAGAGCCAGCAGGGAAAACTATGCCTTGTTCTAAAGCTCTTTGGGAACCGCTTGCGTAGCCCCACAGACTTGGATGCTGCAGGCTTTCCTGCTGCCTTCAGCCTCAAAAGAACCCTTTCCCACTTGGCGCCGCGCCAGGCCCAAAAATGGCCATATGTCTGGAGATTGGTCCCACGCTCAAAAAGAGCCAGCAGGGAAAACTAAGCCTTGTTCTAAAGCTCTTTGGGAACCGCTTGCGTAGCCCCACACACCTGGGGGCTGCAGGCTTTCCTGCTGCCTTCAGCCTCAAAACCACCCTTTCCCACTTGGCCCCGAGCCAGGTCCAAAAATGGCCATATGTCTGGAGACTGGTCCCTTTCCCAAAGAGCCAGCAGGGAAAACTATGCCTTGTTCTAAAGCTCTTTGGGAACTGCTTGCGTAGCCCCACACACCTGGGGGCTGCAGGCTTTCCTGCTGCCTTCAGCCTCAAAACCACCCTTTCCCACTTGGCGCCGCGCCAGGCACAAAAATGGCCGTATGTCTGGAGACTGGTGCCACGCCCAAAGAGCCAGCAGGGAAAACTAAGCCTTGTTCTAAAGCTCTTTGGGAACGGCTTGCGTAGCCCCACACACCTGGGGGCTGCAGGCTTTCCTGCTGCCTTCAGCCTCAAAACCACTCTTTCCCACTTGGCCCCGCGCCAGGCCCAAAAATGGCCATATGTCTGGAGACTGGTCCCTTTCCTAAAGAGCCAGCAGGGAAAACTAAGCCTTGTTCTAAAGCTCTTTGGGAACCGCTTGCGTAGCCCCACACAAACTGGGGGCTGCAGGCTTTCCTGCTCTCTTCAGCCTCAAAAGCACGCTTTCCTACTTGGCGCCGCGGTAGGCCCAAAAATGGCCATATGTCTGGAGATTGGTCCCACGCCCAAAGAGCCAGCAGGGAAAACTATGCCTTGTTCTAAAGCTCTTTGGGAACCGCTTGCGTAGCCCCACACACCTGGGGGCTGCAGGCTTTCCTGCTGCCTTCAGCCTCAAAACCACCCTTTCCCACTTGGCGCCGCGCCAGGAAAAAAAATGGCCATATGTCTAGAGACTGGTCCCACGCCCAAAGAGCCAGCAGGGAAAACTATGCCTTGTTCTAAAGCTCTTTGGGAACCGCTTGCGTAGCCCCACAGACCTGGGGGCTGCAGGCTTTCCTGCTGCCTTCAGCCTCAAAACCACCCTTTCCCACATGGCGTCACACCAGGCACAAAAATGGCCATATGTCTGGAGACTGGTCCCACGCCCAAAGAGCCATCAGGGAAAACTATGCCTTGTTCTAAAGCTCTTTGGGAACCTCTTGCGTAGCCCCACACACCTGGGGGCTGCAGGCTATCCTGCTGCCTTCAGCCTCAAAACCACCCTTTCCCACTTGGCGCCGGGCCAGGCCCAAAAATGGCCGTATGTCTGGAGACTGGTGCCACGCCCAAAGAGCCAGCAGGGAAAACTATGCCTTGTTCCAAAGCTCTTTGGGAACCGCTTGCGTAGCCCCACACACCTGGGGGCTGCAGGCTTTCCTGCTCTCTTCAGCCTCAGAAGAACCCTTTCGCACTTGGTGCGGCGCCAGGCACAAAAATGTCCATATGTTGGGGATTGGTTCCACGCCCAAAGAGCCAGCAGGGAAAACTATGCCTTGTTATAAAGCTCTTTGGGAACCGCTTGCGTAGCCCCACACACGTGGGGGCTGCAGGCTTTCCTGCTGCCTTCAGCCTCAAAACCACCCTTTCCCACTTGGCCCCGCGCCATGCCCAAAAATGGCCATATGTCTGGGGACTGGTCCCACGCCCAAAGAGCCAGCAGGGAAAACTAAGCCTTGTTCTAAAGCTCTTTGGGAACCGCTTGCGTAGCCCCACACACCTGGGGGCTGCAGGCTTTCCTGCTCTCTTCAGCCTCAAAAGCACCCTTTCCCACTTGGCGCCGGGCCAGGCCCAAAAATGGCCGTATGTCTGGAGACTGGTCCCTATCCCAAAGAGCCAGCAGGGAAAACTATGCCTTGTTCTAAAGCTCTTTGGGATCCGCTTGCGTAGCCCCACACACCTGGGGGCTGCAGGCTTTCCTGCTGCCTTCAGCCTCAAAACCACCCTTTCCCACTTGGCGCCGCGCCATGCCCAAAAATGGCCATATGTCTGGAGACTGGTCCCACGCCCAAAGAGCCAGCAGGGAAAACTAAGCCTTGTTCTAAAGCTCTTTGGGAACCGCTTGCGTAGCCCCACACACCTGGGGGCTGCAGGCTTTCCTGCTCTCTTCAGCCTCAAAAGCACCCTTTCCCACTTGGCGCCGGGCCAGGCCCAAAAATGGCCGTATGTCTGGAGACTGGTGCCACGCCCAAAGAGCCAGCAGGGAAAACTATGCCTTGTTCTGAAGCTCTTTGGGAACCGCTTGCGTAGCCCCACACACCTGGGGGCTGCAGGCTTTCCTGCTCTCTTCAGCCTCAGAAGAACCCTTTCGCACTTGGTGCGGTGCCAGGCACAAAAATGGCCATATGTTGGGGATTGGTTCCACGCCCAAAGAGCCAGCAGGGAAAACTATGCCTTGTTCTAAAGCTCTTTGGGAACCGCTTGCGTAGCCCCACACACCTGGGGGCTGCAGGCTTTCCTGCTGCCTTCAGCCTCAAAACCACCCTTTCACACTTGGCGCCGCGCCAGGCACAAAAATGGCCATATGTCTGGAGGTTGGTCCCACGCCCAAAGAGCCAGCAGGGAAAACTATGCCTTGTTCTAAAGCTCTTTGGGAACCGCTTGCGTAGCCCCACAGACCTGCAGGCTGCAGGCTTTCCTGCTGCCTTCAGCCTCAGAAGAACCCTTTCGCACTTGGCGCCGCGCCAGGCACAAAAATGGCCATATGTCTGGAGATTGGTTCCACGCCCAAAGAGCCAGCAGGGAAAACTATGCCTTGTTCTAAAGCTCTTTGGGAACCTCTTGCGTAGCCCCACAGACCTGGGGGCTGCAGGCTTTCCTGCTCTCTTCAGCCTCAAAAGCACGCTTTCCCACTTGGCGCCGCGCCAGGCCCAAAAATGGCCATATGTCTGGAGATTGGTCCCACGCCCAAAGAGCCAGCAGGGAAAACTATGCCTTGTTCTAAAGCTGTTTGGGAACCGCTTGCGTAGCCCCACAGACCTTGGGGCTGCAGGCTTTCCTGCTGCCTTCAGCCTTAAAACCACCCTTTCCCACATGTCGCTAAGCCAGGCACAAAAATGGCCATATGTCTGGAGATTGGTCCCACGCCCAAAGAGCCAGCTGGGAAAAATATGCCTTGTTCTAAAGCTCTTTGGGAACCGCTTGCGTAGCCCCACACACCTGGGGGCTGCAGGCTTTCCTGCTCTCTTCAGCCTCAGAAGAACCCTTTCGCACTTGGTGCGGTGCCAGGCACAAAAATGGCCATATGTTGGGGATTGGTTCCACGCCCAAAGAGCCAGCAGCGAAAACTATGCCTTGTTCTAAAGCTCTTTGGGAACCGCTTGCGTAGCCCCACACACCTGGGGGCTGCAGGCTTTCCTGCTGCCTTCAGCCTCAAAACCACCCTTTTCCACATGGCGTCACGCCAGGCAAAAAAATGGCCATATGTCTGGAGGTTGGTCCCACGCCCAAAGAGCCAGCAGGGAAAACTATGCCTTGTTCTAAAGCTCTTTGGGAACCGCTTGCGTAGCCCCACACATCTGGGGGCTGCAGGCTTTCCTGCTCTCTTCAGCCTCAGAAGAACCCTTTCGCACTTGGCGCCGCGCCAGGCACAAAAATGGCCATATGTCTGGAGATTGGTCCCACGCCCAAAGAGCCAGCAGGGAAAACTATGCCTTGTTCTAAAGCTCTTTGGGAACCGCTTGCGTAGCCCCACACACCTGGGGGCTGCAGGCTTTCCTGCTGCCTTCAGCCTCAAAACCACCCTTTCCCACTTGGCGCCGCGCCAGGCACAAAAATGGCCATATGGCTGGAGACTGGTGCCACGCCCAAAGAGCCAGCAGGGAAAACTATGCCTTGTTCTGAAGCTGTTTGGGAACCGCTTGCGTAGCCCCACAGACCTGGGGGCTGCAGGCTTTCCTGCTGCCTTCAGCCTTAAAACCACCCTTTCCCACATGTCGCTAAGCCAGGCACAAAAATGGCCATATGTCTGGAGATTGGTTCCACGCCCAAAGAGCCAGCTGGGAAAAATATGCCTTGTTCTAAAGCTCTTTGGGAACCGCTTGCGTAGCCCCACACACCTGGGGGCTGCAGGCTTTCCTGCTCTCTTCAGCCTCAGAAGAACCCTTTCGCACTTGGCGCCGCGCCAGGCACAAAAATGGCCATATGTCTGGAGGTTGGTCCCACGCCCAAAGAGCCAGCAGGGAAAACTATGCCTTGTTCTAAAGCTCTTTGGGAACGGCTTGCGTAGCCCCACACACCTGGGGGCTGCAGGCTTTCCTGCTCTCTTCAGCCTCAAAAGCACGCTTTCCCACTTGGCGCCGCGCTAGGCCCAAAAATGGCCATATGTCTGGAGATTGGTCCCACGCCCAAAGAGCCAGCAGGGAAAACTATGCCTTGTTCTAAAGCTCTTTGGGAACCGCTTGCGTAGCCCCACACACCTGGGGGCTTCAGGCTTTCCTGCTGCCTTCAGCCTCAAAACCACCCTTTCCCACATGGCGTCACACCAGGCACAAAAATGGCCATATGTCTGGAGACTGGTCCCTTTCCCAAAGAGCCAGCAGGGAAAACTATGCCTTGTTCTAAAGCTCTTTGGGAACCGCTTGCGTAGCCCCACACACCTGGGGGCTGCAGGCTTTCCTGCTGCCTTCAGCCTCAAAACCACCCTTTTCCACATGGCGTCACGCCAGGAAAAAAAATGGCCATATGTCTGGAGACTGGTGCCACGCCCAAAGAGCCAGCAGGGAAAACTATGCCTTGTTCTAAAGCTCTTTGGGAACCGCTTCCGTAGCCCCACACACCTGGGGGCTGCAGGCTTTCCTGCTCCCTTCAGCCTCAGAAGAACCGTTTCGCACTTGGCGCCGCACCAGGCCCAAAAATGGCCATATGTCTGGAGATTGGTTCCACGCCCAAAGAGCCAGCAGGGAAAACTATGCCTTGTTCTAAAGCTCTTTGGGAACCGCTTGCGTAGCCCCACAGACTTGGATGCTGCAGGCTTTCCTGCTCTCTTCAGCCTCAAAAGAACCCTTTCCCACTTGGCGCCGCGCCAGGCCCAAAAATGGCCATATGTCTGGAGATTGGTCCCACGCCCAAAGAGCCAGCAGGGAAAACTAAGCCTTGTTCTAAAGCTCTTTGGGAACCGCTTGCGTAGCCCCACACACCTGGGGGCTGCAGGCTTTCCTGCTGCCTTCAGCCTCAAAACCACCCTTTCCCACTTGGCCCCGCGCCAGGCCCAAAAATGGCCATATGTCTGGAGACTGGTCCCTTTCCCAAAGAGCCAGCAGGGAAAACTATGCCTTGTTCTAAAGCTCTTTGGGAACTGCTTGCGTAGCCCCACACACCTGGGGGCTGCAGGCTTTCCTGCTGCCTTCAGCCTCAAAACCACCCTTTCCCACTTGGCGCCGCGCCAGGCACAAAAATGGCCGTATGTCTGGAGACTGGTGCCACGCCCAAAGAGCCAGCAGGGAAAACTAAGCCTTGTTCTAAAGCTCTTTGGGAACCGCTTGCGTAGCCCCACACACCTGGGGGCTGCAGTCTTTCCTGCTCTCTTCAGCCTCAAAAGCACGCTTTCCCACATGGCGCCGCGCCAGGCACAAAAATGGCCATATGGCTGGAGACTGGTCCCACGCCCAAAGAGCCAGCAGGGAAAAGTATGCCTTGTTCTAAAGCTCTTTGGGATCCGCTTGCGTAGCCCCACACACCTGGGGGCTGCAGGCTTTCCTGCTGCCTTCAGCCTCAAAACCACCCTTTCCCACTTGGCGCCGGGCCAGGCCCAAAAATGGCCGTATGTCTGGAGACTGGTGCCACGCCCAAAGAGCCAGCAGGGAAAACTATGCCTTGTTCTGAAGCTCTTTGGGAACCGCTTGCGTAGCCCCACACACCTGGGGGCTGCAGGCTTTCCTGCTCTCTTCAGCCTCAGAAGAACCCTTTCGCACTTGGTGCGGCGCCAGGCACAAAAATGGCCATATGTTGGGGATTGGTTCCACGCCCAAAGAGCCAGCAGGGAAAACTATGCCTTGTTATAAAGCTCTTTGGGAACCGCTTGCGTAGCCCCACACACGTGGGGGCTGCAGGCTTTCCTGCTGCCTTCAGCCTCAAAACCACCCTTTCCCACTTGGCCCCGCGCCATGCCCAAAAATGGCCATATGTCTGGGGACTGGTCCCACGCCCAAAGAGCCAGCAGGGAAAACTAAGCCTTGTTCTAAAGCTCTTTGGGAACCGCTTGCGTAGCCCCACACACCTGGGGGCTGCAGGCTTTCCTGCTCTCTTCAGCCTCAAAAGCACCCTTTCCCACTTGGCGCCGGGCCAGGCCCAAAAATGGCCGTATGTCTGGAGACTGGTCCCTATCCCAAAGAGCCAGCAGGGAAAACTATGCCTTGTTCTAAAGCTCTTTGGGATCCGCTTGCGTAGCCCCACACACCTGGGGGCTGCAGGCTTTCCTGCTGCCTTCAGCCTCAAAACCACCCTTTCCCACTTGGCGCCGTGCCATGCCCAAAAATGGCCATATATCTGGGGACTGGTCCCACGCCCAAAGAGCCAGCAGGGAAAACTAAGCCTTGTTCTAAAGCTCTTTGGGAACGGCTTGCGTAGCCCCACACACCTGGGGGCTGCAGGCTTTCCTGCTCTCTTCAGCCTCAAAAGCACGCTTTCCCACTTGGCGCCGCGCTAGGCCCAAAAATGGCCATATGTCTGGAGATTGGTCCCACGCCCAAAGAGCCAGCAGGGAAAACTATGCCTTGTTCTAAAGCTCTTTGGGAACCGCTTGCGTAGCCCCACACACCTGGGGGCTTCAGGCTTTCCAGCTCTCCTCAGCCTCAAAACCACCCTTTCCCACTTGGCGCCGCGCCAGGCACAAAAATGGCCGTATGTCTGGAGACTGGTCCCACGCCCAAAGAGCCAGCAGGGAAAACTATGCCTTCTACTAAAGCTCTTTGGGAACCGCTTCCGTAGCCCCACACACCTGGGGGCTGCAGGCTTTCCTGCTCTCTACAGCCTCAAAAGAACCCTTTCCCACTCTGCGCCGCGCCAGGCCCAAAAATGGCTGTATGTCTGGAGACTGGTCCCACGCCCAAAGAGCCAGCAGGGAAAACTATGCCTTGTTCTAAAGCTCTTTGGGAACCGCTTGCGTAGCCCCACACACCTGGGGGCTGCAGGCTTTCCAGCTCTCTTCAGCCTCAAAACCACCCTTTTCCACATGGCGTCACGCCAGGCAAAAAAATGGCCATATGTCTGGAGGTTGGTCCCACGCCCAAAGAGCCAGCAGGGAAAATTATGCCTTGTTCTAAAGCTCTTTGGGAACCGCTTGCGTAGCCCCACACACCTGGGGGCTGCAGGCTTTCCTGCTCTCTTCAGCCTCAGAAGAACCCTTTCGCACTTGGCGCCGCGCCAGGCACAAAAATGGACATATGTCTGGAGATTGGTTCCACGCCAAAAGAGCCAGCAGGGAAAACTATGCCTTGTTCTAAAGCTCTTTGGGAACCTCTTGCGTAGCCCCACACACCTGGGGGCTGCAGGCTTTCCTGCTCTCTTCAGCCTCAAAAGCACGCTTTCCCACATGGCGCCGCGCCAGGCCCAAAAATGGCCATATGGCTGGAGACTGGTGCCACGCCCAAAGAGCCAGCAGGGAAAACTATGCCTTGTTCTAAAGCTCTTTGGGAACCTCTTGCGTAGCCCCACACACCTGGGGGCTGCAGGCTTTCCTGCTGCCTTCAGCCTTTAAACCACCCTTTCCCACATGTCGCTAAGCCAGGCACAAAAATGGCCGTATGTCTGGAGACTGGTCCCACGCCCAAAGAGCCAGCAGGGAAAACTAAGCCTTGTTCTAAAGCTCTTTGGGAACCGCTTGCGTAGCCCCACACAAACTGGAGGCTGCAGGCTTTCCTGCTCTCTTCAGCCTCAAAAGCACGCTTTTCTACTTGGCGCCGCGGTAGGCCCAAAAATGGCCATATGTCTGGAGATTGGTCCCACGCCCAAAGAGCCAGCAGGGAAAACTATGCCTTGTTCTAAAGCTCTTTGGGAACCGCTTGCGTAGCCCCACACACCTGGGGGCTGCAGGCTTACCTGCTGCCTTCAGCCTCAAAACCACCCTTTCACACTTGGCGCCGCGCCAGGCACAAAAATGGCCATATGTCTGGGGACTGGTCCCACGCCCAAAGAGCCAGCAGGGAAAACTATGCCTTGTTCTAAAGCTCTTTGGGAACCGCTTGCGTAGCCCCACACACCTGGGGGCTGCAGGCTTTCCTGCTGCCTTCAGCCTCAAAACCACCCTTTCCCACTTGGCGCCGCGCCAGGCCCAAAAATGTCCGTATGTCTGGAGACTGGTCCCACGCCCAAAGAGCCAGCAGGGAAAACTATGCCTTGTTCTAAAGCTCTTTGGGAACCGCTTGCGTAGCACCACAGACCTGGGGGCTGCAGGCTTTCCTGCTGCCTTCAGCCTCAAAACCACCCTTTCCCACTTGGCGCCGCGCCAGGCACAAAAATGGCCATATGTCTAGAGACTGGTCCCTTTCCCAAAGAGCCAGCAGGGAAAACTATGCGTTGTTCTAAAGCTCTTTGGGAACCGCTTGCGTAGCCCCACACACCTGGGGGCTGCAGGCTTTCCTACTGCCTTCAGCCTCAAAACCACCCTTTCCCACTTGGCGCCGCGCCAGGCACAAAAATGGCCATATGTCTGGGGACTGGTCCCACGCCCAAAGAGCCAGCAGGGAAAACTAAGCCTTGTTCTAAAGCTCTTTGGGAACCGCTTGCGTAGCCCCACGCACATGGGGGCTGCAGGCTTTCCTGCTGCCTTCAGCCTCAAAAGCACGCTTTCCCACTTGGCGCCGCGCCAGGCACAAAAATGGCCATATGGCTGGAGACTGGTCCCACGCCCAAAGAGCCAGCAGGGAAAACTATGCCTTGTTCTAAAGCTCTTTGGGAACCGCTTGCGTAGCCCCACAGACCAGGGGGCTGCAGGCTTTCCTGCTGCCTTCAGCCTCAAAACCACCCTTTCCCACTTGGCGCCGCGCCAGGAACAAAAATGGCCATATGTCTAGAGACTGGTCCCACGCCCAAAGAGCCAGCAGGGAAAACTATGCCTTGTTCTAAAGCTCTTTGGGAACCGCTTGCGTAGCCCCACACACCTGGGGGCTGCAGGCTTTCCTGCTGCCTTCAGCCTCAAAAGCACCCTTTCCCACATGGCGTCACACCAGGCACAAAAATGGCCATATGTCTGGAGACTGGTCCCTTTCCCAAAGAGCCAGGAGGGAAAACTATGCCTTGTTCTAAAGCTCTTTGGGAACCGCTTGCGTAGCCCCACACACCTGGGGGCTGCAGGATTTCCTGCTGCCTTCAGCCTCAAAACCACCCTTTCCCACTTGGCGCCGCGCCATGCCCAAAAATGGCCATATGTCTGGGGACTGGTCCCACGGCCAAAGAGCCAGCAGGGAAAACTATGCCTTGTTCTAAAGCTCTTTGGGAACCTCTTGCGTAGCCCCACACACCTGCGGGCTGCAGGCTTTCCTGCTGCCTTCAGCCTCAAAACCACCCTTTCCCATCTGGCGTCACGCCAGGCAAAATAATGGCCATATGTCTGGAGACTGGTCCCACGCCCAAAGAGCCAGCAGGGAAAACTAAGCCTTGTTCTAAAGCTCTTTGGGAACGGCTTGCGTAGCCCCACACACCTGGGGGCTGCAGGCTTTCCTGCTGCCTTCAGCCTCAAAACCACCCTTTTCCACATGGCGTCACGCCAGGCCCAAAAATGGCCGTATGTCTGGAGACTGGTGCCACGCCCAAGGAGCCAGCAGGGAAAACTATGCCTTGTTCTAAAGCTCTTTGGGAACCGCTTGCGTAGCCCCACACACCTGGGGGCTGCAGGCTTTCCTGCTCTCTTCAGCCTCAGAAGAACCGTTTCGCACTTGGCGTCGCACCAGGCCCAAAAATGGCCATATGACTGGAGATTGGTTCCACGCCCAAAGAGCCAGCAGGGAAAACTATGCCTTGTTCTAAAGCTCTTTGGGAACCGCTTGCGTAGCCCCACACACCTGGGGGCTGCAGGCTTTCCTGCTCTCTTCAGCCTCAAAAGAACCCTTTCCCACTTGGCGCCGCGCCAGGCCCAAAAATGGCCATATGTCTGGAGATTGGTCCCACGCCCAAAGAGCCAGCAGGGAAAACTAAGCCTTGTTCTAAAGCTCTTTGGGAACCGCTTGCGTAGCCCCGCAGACCTGGGGGCTGCAGGCTTTCCTGCTGCCTTCAGCCTCAAAACCACCCTTTCCCACTTGGCCCCGCGCCAGGCCCAAAAATGGCCATATGTCTGGAGACTGGTCCCTTTCCCAAAGAGCCAGCAGGGAAAACTATGCCTTGTTCTAAAGCTCTTTGGGAACTGCTTGCGTAGCCCCACACACCTGGGGGCTGCAGGCTTTCCTGCTGCCTTCAGCCTCAAAACCACCCTTTCACACTTGGCGCCGCGCCAGGCACAAAAATGGCCATATGTCTGGGGACTGGTCCCACGCCCAAAGAGCCAGCAGGGAAAACTAAGCCTTGTTCTAAAGCTCTTTGGGAACCGCTTGCGTAGCCCCACACACCTGGGGGCTGCAGGCTTTCCTGCTCTCTTCAGCCTCAAAAGCACGCTTTCCCACTTGGCGCCGCGCCAGGCACAAAAATGGCCATATGGCTGGAGACTGGTCCCACGCCCAAAGAGCCAGCAGGGAAAACTATGCCTTGTTCTAAAGCTCTTTGGGATCCGCTTGCGTAGCCCCACACACCTGGGGCCTGCAGGCTTTCCTGCTGCCTTCAGCCTCAAAACCACCCTTTTCCACATGGCGTCACGCCAGGCCCAAAAATGGCCATATGTCTAGAGACTGGTCCCACGCCCAAAGAGCCAGCAGGGAAAACTATGCCTTGTTCTAAAGCTCTTTGGGAACCGCTTGCGTAGCCCCACACACCTGCGGGCTGCAGGCTTTCCTGCTGCCTTCAGCCTCAAAACCACCCTTTCCCATCTGGCGTCACGCCAGGCAAAATAATGGCCATATGTCTGGAGACTGGTCCCACGCCCAAAGAGCCAGCAGGGAAAACTAAGCCTTGTTCTAAAGCTCTTTGGGAACGGCTTGCGTAGCCCCACACACCTGGGGGCTGCAGGCTTTCCTGCTGCCTTCAGCCTCAAAACCACCCTTTTCCACATGGCGTCACGCCAGGCCCAAAAATGGCCGTATGTCTGGAGACTGGTGCCACGCCCAAGGAGCCAGCAGGGAAAACTATGCCTTGTTCTAAAGCTCTTTGGGAACCGCTTGCGTAGCCCCACACACCTGGGGGCTGCAGGCTTTCCTGCTCTCTTCAGCCTCAGAAGAACCGTTTCGCACTTGGCGTCGCACCAGGCCCAAAAATGGCCATATGTCTGGAGATTGGTTCCACGCCCAAAGAGCCAGCAGGGAAAACTATGCCTTGTTCTAAAGCTCTTTGGGAACCGCTTGCGTAGCCCCACACACCTGGGGGCTGCAGGCTTTCCTGCTCTCTTCAGCCTCAAAAGAACCCTTTCCCACTTGGCGCCGCGCCAGGCCCAAAAATGGCCATATGTCTGGAGATTGGTCCCACGCCCAAAGAGCCAGCAGGGAAAACTAAGCCTTGTTCTAAAGCTCTTTGGGAACCGCTTGCGTAGCCCCGCAGACCTGGGGGCTGCAGGCTTTCCTGCTGCCTTCAGCCTCAAAACCACCCTTTCCCACTTGGCCCCGCGCCAGGCCCAAAAATGGCCATATGTCTGGAGACTGGTCCCTTTCCCAAAGAGCCAGCAGGGAAAACTATGCCTTGTTCTAAAGCTCTTTGGGAACTGCTTGCGTAGCCCCACACACCTGGGGGCTGCAGGCTTTCCTGCTGCCTTCAGCCTCAAAACCACCCTTTCCCACTTGGCGCCGCGCCAGGCACAAAAATGGCCATATGTCTGGGGACTGGTCCCACGCCCAAAGAGCCAGCAGGGAAAACTAAGCCTTGTTCTAAAGCTCTTTGGGAACCGCTTGCGTAGCCCCACAGACCTTGGGGCTGCAGGCTTTCCTGCTCTCTTCAGCCTCAAAAGCACGCTTTCCCACTTGGCGCCGCGCCAGGCACAAAAATGGCCATATGGCTGGAGACTGGTCCCACGCCCAAAGAGCCAGCAGGGAAAACTATGCCTTGTTCTAAAGCTCTTTGGGATCCGCTTGCGTAGCCCCACACACCTGGGGGCTGCAGGCTTTCCTGCTGCCTTCAGCCTCAAAAGCACCCTTTTCCACATGGCGTCACGCCAGGCCCAAAAATGGCCATATGTCTAGAGACTGGTCCCACGCCCAAAGAGCCAGCAGGGAAAACTATGCCTTGTTCTAAAGCTCTTTGGGAACCTCTTGCGTAGCCCCACACACCTGGGGGCTGCAGGCTTTCCTGCTCTCTTCAGCCTCAGAAGAACCCTTTCGCACTTGGTGCGGCGCCAGGCACAAAAATGGCCATATGTTGGGGATTGATTCCACGCCCAAAGAGCCAGCAGGGAAAACTATGCCTTGTTCTAAAGCTCTTTGGGAACTGCTTGCGTAGCCCCACACACCTGGGGGCTGCAGGCTTTCCTGCTGCCTTCAGCCTCAAAACCACCCTTTCCCACTTGGCCCCGCGCCAGGCCCAAAAATGGCCATATGCCTGGAGACTGGTCCCTTTCCCAAAGAGCCAGCAGGGAAAACTATGCCTTGTTCTAAAGCTCTTTGGGAACCGCTTGCGTAGCCCCACACACCTGGGGGCTGCAGGCTTTCCTGCTGCCTTCAGCCTCAAAACCACCCTTTCCCACGTGGCGCCGCGCCATGCCCAAAAATGGCCATATGTCTGGGGACTGGTCCCACGCCCAAAGAGACAGCAGGGAAAACTATGCCTTGTTCTAAAGCTCTTTGGGAACCGCTTGCGTAGCCCCACACACCTGGGGGCTGCAGGCTTTCCTGCTGCCTTCAGCCTCAAAAGAACGCTTTCACACTTGGCGCCGCGCCAGGCACAAAAATGGCCATATGTCTGGAGACTGGTCCCACGCCCAAAGAGCCAGCAGGGAAAACTATGCCTTGTTCTAAAGCTCTTTGGGAACCTCTTGCGTAGCCCCACACACCTGGGGGCTGCAGGCTTTCCTGCTGCCTTCAGCCTCAAAACCACCCTTTCCCACTTGGCGCCGCGCCAGGCACAAAAATGGCCATATGTCTGGAGACTGGTCCCACGGCCAAAGAGCCAGCAGGGAAAACTAAGCCTTGTTCTAAAGCTCTTTGGGAACCGCTTGCGTAGCCCCACACACCTGGGGGCTGCAGGCTTTCCTGCTGCCTTCAGCCTCAAAACCACCCTTTTCCACATGGCGTCACGCCAGGCAAAAAAATGGCCATATGTCTGGAGGTTGGTCCCACGCCCAAAGAGCCAGCAGGGAAAACTATGCCTTGTTCTAAAGCTCTTTGGGAACCGCTTGCGTAGCCCCACACACCTGGGGGCTGCAGGCTTTCCTGCTCTCTTCAGCCTCAGAAGAACCGTTTCGCACTTGGCGCCGCACCAGGCCCAAAAATGGCCATATGTCTGGAGATTGGTTCCACGCCCAAAGAGCCAGCAGGGAAAACTATGCCTTGTTCTAAAGCTCTTTGGGAACCGCTTGCGTAGCCCCACACACCTGGGGGCTGCAGGCTTTCCTGCTCTCTTCAGCCTCAAAAGAACCCTTTCCCACTTGGCGCCGCGCCAGGCCCAAAAATGGCCATATGTCTGGAGATTGGTCCCACGCCCAAAGAGCCAGCAGGGAAAACTAAGCCTTGTTCTAAAGCTCTTTGGGAACCGCTTGCGTAGCCCCACAGACCTGGGGGCTGCAGGCTTTCCTGCTGCCTTCAGCCTCAAAACCACCCTTTCACACTTGGCGCCGCGCCAGGCACAAAAATGGCCGTATGTCTGGAGACTGGTCCCACGCCCAAAGAGCCAGCAGGGAAAACTATGCCTTGTACAAAAGCTCTTTGGGAACCGCTTTCGTAGCCCCACAGACCTGGGGGCTGCAGGCTTTCCTGCTGCCTTCAGCCTCAAAACCACCCTTTCCCACTTGGCCCCGCGCCAGGCCCAAAAATGGCCATATGTCTGGAGACTGGTCCCTTTCCCAAAGAGCCAGCAGGGAAAACTATGCCTTGTTCTAAAGCTCTTTGGGAACCGCTTGCGTAGCCCCACACACCTGGGGGCTGCAGGCTTTCCTGCTGCCTTCAGCCTCAAAACCACCCTTTCCCACTTGGCGCCGCGCCAGGCACAAAAATGGCCATATGTCTGGGGACTGGTCCAACGCCCAAAGAGCCAGCAGGGAAAACTAAGCCTTGTTCTAAAGCTCTTTGGGAACCGCTTGCGTAGCCCCACACACCTGGGGGCTGCAGGCTTTCCTGCTCTCTTCAGCCTCAAAAGCACGCTTTCCCACTTGGCGCCGCGCCAGGCACAAAAATGGCCATATGGCTGGAGACTGGTCCCACGCCCAAAGAGCCAGCAGGGAAAACTATGCCTTGTTCTAAAGCTCTTTGGGAACCTCTTGCGTAGCCCCACACACCTGGGGGCTGCAGGCTTTCCTGCTGCCTTCAGCCTCAAAACCACCCTTTCCCACTTGGCGCCGGGCCAGGCCCAAAAATGGCCGTATGTCTGGAGACTGGTGCCACGCCCAAAGAGCCAGCAGGGAAAACTATGCCTTGTTCTGAAGCTCTTTGGGAACCGCTTGCGTAGCCCCACACACCTGGGGGCTGCAGGCTTTCCTGCTCTCTTCAGCCTCAGAAGAACCCTTTCGCACTTGGTGCGGCGCCAGGCACAAAAATGGCCATATGTTGGGGATTGGTTCCACGCCCAAAGAGCCAGCAGGGAAAACTATGCCTTGTTCTAAAGCTCTTTGGGAACCGCTTGCGTAGCCCCACACACGTGGGGGCTGCAGGCTTTCCTGCTGCCTTCAGCCTCAAAACCACCCTTTTCCACATGGCGTCACGCCAGCCACAAAAATGGCCATATGTCTGGAGATTGGTCCCACGCCCAAAGAGCCAGCAGGGAAAACTATGCCTTGTTCTAAAGCTCTTTGGGATCTGCTTGCGTAGCCCCACACACCTGGGGGCTGCAGGCTTTCCTGCTGCCTTCAGCCTCAAAACCACCCTTTCTCACTTGGCGCCGGGCCAGGCACAAAAATGGCCATATGTCTAGAGACTGGTCCCACGCCCAAAGAGCCAGCAGGGAAAACTATGCCTTGTTCTAAAGCTCTTTGGGAACCTCTTGCGTAGCCCCACACACCTGGGGGCTGCAGGCTTTCCTGCTGCCTTCAGCCTCAAAACCACCCTTTTCCAAATGGCGTCACGCCAGGCAAAAAAATGGCCATATGTCTGGAGGTTGGTCCCACACCCAAAGAGCCAGCAGGGAAAACTATGCCTTGTTCTAAAGCTCTTTGGGAACCGCTTGCGTAGCCCCACACACCTGGGGGCTGCAGGCTTTCCTGCTCTCTTCAGCCTCAAAACCACCCTTTCCCACTTGGCGCCGCGCCAGGCACAAAAATGGCCGTATGGCTGGAGACTGGTCCCACGCCCAAAGAGCCAGCAGGGAAAACTATGCCTTGTTCTAAAGCTCTTTGGGAACGGCTTGTGTAGCCCCACAGACCAGGGGGCTGCAGGCTTTCCTGCTGCCTTCAGCCTCAAAACCACCCTTTTCCACATGGCGTCACGCCAGGCACAAAAATGGCCATATGTCTGGAGGTTGGTCCCACGCCCAAAGAGCCAGCAGGGAAAACTATGCCTTGTTCTAAAGCTCTTTGGGAACCGCTTGCGTAGCCCCACACACCTGGGGGCTGCAGGCTTTCCTGCTCTCTTCAGCCTCAGAAGAACCCTTTCGCACTTGGCGCCGCGCCAGGCACAAAAATGGCCATATGTCTGGAGATTGGTCCCACGCCCAAAGAGCCAGCAGGGAAAACTATGCCTTGTTCTAAAGCTCTTTGGGAACCGCTTGCGTAGCCCCACAGACTTGGATGCTGCAGGCTTTCCTGCTGCCTTCAGCCTCAAACCACCCTTTCCCACTTGGCGCCGCGCCAGGCCCAAAAATGGCCATATGTCTGGAGACTGGTGCCACGCCCAAAGAGCCAGCAGGGAAAACTATGCCTTGTTCTAAAGCTCTTTGGGAACGGCTTGCGTAGCCCCACACACCTGGGGGCTGCAGGCTTTCCTGCTGCCTTCAGCCTCAAAACCACCCTTTCCCACTTGGTGTCACACCAGGCACAAAAATGGCCATATGTCTGGAGGTTGGTCCCACGCCCAAAGAGCCAGCAGGGAAAACTATGCCTTGTTCTAAAGCTCTTTGGGAACCGCTTGCGTAGCCCCACACACCTGGGGGCTGCAGGCTTTCCTGCTGCCTTCAGCCTCAGAAGAAACCTTTCGCACTTGGCGCGGCGCCAGGCACAAAAATGGCCATATGTCTGGGGATTGGTTCCACGCCCAAAGAGCCAGCAGGGAAAACTATGCCTTGTTCTAAAGCTCTTTGGGAACCGCTTGCGTAGCCCCACACACCTGGGGGCTGCAGGCTTTCCTGCTGCCTTCAGCCTCAAAACCACCCTTTTCCACATGGCGTCACGCCAGCCACAAAAATGGCCATATGTCTGGAGATTGGTCCCACGCCCAAAGAGCCAGCAGGGAAAACTATGCCTTGTTCTAAAGCTCTTTGGGATCCGCTTGCGTAGCCCCACACACCTGGGGGCTGCAGGCTTTCCTGCTGCCTTCAGCCTCAAAACCACCCTTCCCCACATGGTGCCAAGCCAGGCCCAAAAATGGCCATATGTCTGGAGACTGGTCCCACGCCCAAAGAGCCAGCAGGGAAAACTATGCCTTGTTCTAAAGCTCTTTGGGAACCGCTTGCGTAGCCCCACAGACCTGGGGGCTGCAGGCTTTCCTGCTCTCTTCAGCCTCAAAAGCACGCTTTCCCACTTGGCGCCGCGCTAGGCCCAAAAATGGCCATATGTCTGGAGATTGGTCCCACGCCCAAAGAGCCAGCAGGGAAAACTATGCCTTGTTCTAAAGCTCTTTGGGATCCGCTTGCGTAGCCCCACACACCTGGGAGCTGCAGGCTTTCCTGCTGCCTTCAGCCTCAAAACCACCCTTTCTCAGTTGGCGCCGGGCCAGGCCCAAAAATGGCCATATGTCTAGAGACTGGTCCCACGCCCAAAGAGCCAGCAGGGAAAACTATGCCTTGTTCTAAAGCTCTTTAGGAACCGCTTGCGTAGCCCCACACACCTGGGGGCTGCAGGCTTTCCTGCTGCCTTCAGCCTCAAAGCCACCCTTTCCCACTTGGCGCCGCGCCAGGCCCAAAAATGGCCATATGTCTGGAGACTGGTCCCACGCCCAAAGAGCCAGCAGGGAAAACTATGCCTTGTTCTAAAGCTCTTTGGGAACGGCTTGCGTAGCCCCACACACCTGGGGGCTGCAGGCTTTCCTGCTGCCTTCAGCCTCAAAACCACCCTTTTCCACATGGCGTCACGCCAGGCAAAAAAATGGCCATATGTCTGGAGGTTGGTCCCACGCCCAAAGAGCCAGCAGGGAAAACTATGCCTTGTTCTAAAGCTCTTTGGGAACCTCTTGCGTAGCCCCACACACCTGGGGGCTGCAGGCTTTCCTGCTCTCTTCAGCCTCAAAAGCACGCTTTCCCAATTGGCGCCGTGCCAGGCCCAAAAATGGCCATATGGCTGGAGATTGGTCCCACGCCCAAAGAGCCAGCAGGGAAAACTATGCCTTGTTCTAAAGCTCTTTGGGAACCGCTTGCGTAGCCCCACACACCTGGGGGCTGCAGGCTTTCCTGCTGCCTTCAGCCTCAAAACCACCCTTTCCCACTTGGCGCCACGCCAGGCCCAAAAATGGCCGTATGTCTAGAGACTGGTCCCACGCCCAAAGAGCCAGCAGGGAAAACTATGCCTTGTTCTAAAGCTCTTTGGGAACGGCTTGCGTAGCCCCACACACCTGGGGGCTGCAGGCTTTCCTGCTGCCTTCAGCCTCAAAACCACCCTTCCCCACATGGCGCCAAGCCAGGCACAAAAATGGCCATATGGCTGGAGATTGGTCCCACGCCCAAAGAGCCAGTAGGGAAAACTATGCCTTGTTCTAAAGCTCTTTGGGAACCGCTTGCGTAGCCCCACAGACCTGGGGGCTGCAGGCTTTCCTGCTCTCTTCAGCCTCAGAAGAACCCTTTCGCACTTGGAGCCACGCCAGGCACAAAAATGGACATATGTCTGGAGATTGGTTCCACGCCAAAAGAGCCAGCAGGGAAAACTATGCCTTGTTCTAAAGCTCTTTGGGAACCGCTTGCGTAGCCCCACACACCTGGGGGCTGCAGGATTTCCTGCTGCCTTCAGCCTCAAAACCACCCTTTCACACTTGGCGCCGCGCCAGGCACAAAAATGGCCGTATGTCTGGAGACTGGTGCCACGCCCAAAGAGCCAGCAGGGAAAACTATGCCTTGTTCTGAAGCTCTTTGGGAACCGCTTGCGTAGCCCCACACACCTGGGGGCTAACATTCTCTTCAGAGCTGCAATGAAACCAGGAACCGCGTGGAGAAGGCACCCACACTGAAAGTGCCTGGAGGGAACATTGGGGCTTCTTCTCAGTGTCTCTGACATAGGGTTTCACTGTCCCGGGAAAGTCTCTGCTAACACCGTGCAGAGCGCTGTGCCCAATATACAGAAACGTCTTGCGGTATCTCCTACAGGGAAAGTGCCAGGAGGGAATTGTGGAGCTTGTTCTCAGTGTCTCTGAGAATTGCTCTGATTATCCCTGTGACCTCTTTGCTAAGACTCTCCAGAGAGCCGTCCTCAAAACCAACACACGTCTTGACATATCTCCCACATTGATCGCAGTGTCTCCAGAAACGGCATTCAAGGAGCCAGGACCTTTTCTCCCTACACTGTCCATTGAGTTGTCCTCAAAACCAATATACATCCTGCTATATCTCCCACATGGAAAGTGCCAGGAGGGAGAAGTGGGGATTATGTTTAGACTTTCTCGGAACTGCTTCAAATCAACTAGATATCTTTGTGCTGTAAATCTCCCAACAGCCAAACGCAAAAGCAGCAAACATCTCGCTGTACGTCCCACATCCAAAGTGCCAAGAGAGAGCTTGCTCTCCCTGTCTTTGAGTACTGTTTTCACTGTCCCGGTTACCTCTTTGCTAACATTCTCTTCAGAGCTGCAGTGAAACCAGGAACCGCGTGGAGAAGGCACCCACACTGAAAGTGCCTGGAGGGAACATTGGGGCTTCCTCTCAGTGTCTCTGACATAGGGTTTCACTGTCCCGGGAAAGTCTCTGCTAACACCGTGCAGAGCGCTGTGCCCAATCTACAGAAACGTCTTGCGGTATCTCCTACAGGGAAAGTGCCAGGAGGGAATTGTGGAGCTTGTTCTCAGTGTCTCTGAGAATTGCTCTGATTATCCCTGTGACCTCTTTGCTAAGACTCTCCAGAGAGCCGTCCTCAAAACCAACACACGTCTTGACATATCTCCCACATTGATCGCAGTGTCTCCAGAAAGGGCATTCAAGGAGCCAGGACCTTTTCTCCCTACACTGTCCATTGAGTTGTCCTCAAAACCAATATACATCCTGCTATATCTCCCACGTGGAAAGTGCCAGGAGGGAGAAGTGGGGATTATGTTTAGACTTTCTCGGAACTGCTTCAAATCAACTAGATATCTTTGTGCTGTAAATCTCCCAACAGCCAAACGCAAAAGCAGCAAACATCTCGCTGTACGTCCCACATCCAAAGTGCCAAGAGAGAGCTTGCTCTCCCTGTCTTTGAGTACTGTTTTCACTGTCCCGGTTACCTCTTTGCTAACATTCTCTTCAGAGCTGCAGTGAAACCAGGAACCGCGTGGAGAAGGCACCCACACTGAAAGTGCCTGGAGGGAACACTGGGGCTTCTTCTCAGTGTCTCTGACATAGGGTTTCACTGTCCCGGGAAAGTCTCTGCTAACACCGTGCAGAGCGCTGTGCCCAATATACAGAAACGTCTTGCGGTATCTCCTACAGGGAAAGTGCCAGGAGGGAATTGTGGAGCTTGTTCTCAGTGTCTCTGAGAATTGCTCTGATTATCCCTGTGACCTCTTTGCTAAGACTCTCCAGAGAGCCGTCCTCAAAACAAACACACATCTTGACATATCTCCCACATTGATCGCAGTGTCTCCAGAAAGGGCATTCAAGGAGCCAGGACCTTTTCTCCCTACACTGTCCATTGAGTTGTCCTCAAAACCAATATACATCCTGCTATATCTCCCACATGGAAAGTGCCAGGAGGGAGAAGTGGGGATTATGTTTAGACTTTCTCGGAACTGCTTCAAATCAACTAGATATCTTTGTGCTGTAAATCTCCCAACAGCCAAACGCAAAAGCAGCAAACATCTCGCTGTACGTCCCACATCCAAAGTGCCAAGAGAGAGCTTGCTCTCCCTGTCTTTGAGTACTGTTTTCACTGTCCCGGTTACCTCTTTGCTAACATTCTCTTCAGAGCTGCAGTGAAACCAGGAACCGCGTGGAGAAGGCACCCACACTGAAAGTGCCTGGAGGGAACATTGGGGCTTCTTCTCAGTGTCTCTGACATAGGGTTTCACTGTCCCGGGAAAGTCTCTGCTAACACCGTGCAGAGCGCTGTGCCCAATATACAGAAACGTCTTGCGGTATCTCCTACAGGGAAAGTGCCAGGAGGGAATTGTGGAGCTTGTTCTCAGTGTCTCTGAGAATTGCTCTGATTATCCCTGTGACCTCTTTGCTAAGACTCTCCAGAGAGCCGTCCTCAAAACCAACACACGTCTTGACATATCTCCCACATTGATCGCAGTGTCTCCAGAAACGGCATTCAAGGAGCCAGGACCTTTTCTCCCTACACTGTCCATTGAGTTGTCCTCAAAACCAATATACATCCTGCTATATCTCCCACATGGAAAGTGCCAGGAGGGAGAAGTGGGGATTATGTTTAGACTTTCTCGGAACTGCTTCAAATCAACTAGATATCTTTGTGCTGTAAATCTCCCAACAGCCAAACGCAAAAGCAGCAAACATCTCGCTGTACGTCCCACATCCAAAGTGCCAAGAGAGAGCTTGCTCTCCCTGTCTTTGAGTACTGTTTTCACTGTCCCGGTTACCTCTTTGCTAACATTCTCTTCAGAGCTGCAGTGAAACCAGGAACCGCGTGGAGAAGGCACCCACACTGAAAGTGCCTGGAGGGAACACTGGGGCTTCTTCTCAGTGTCTCTGACATAGGGTTTCACTGTCCCGGGAAAGTCTCTGCTAACACCGTGCAGAGCGCTGTGCCCAATATACAGAAACGTCTTGCGGTATCTCCTACAGGGAAAGTGCCAGGAGGGAATTGTGGAGCTTGTTCTCAGTGTCTCTGAGAATTGCTCTGATTATCCCTGTGACCTCTTTGCTAAGACTCTCCAGAGAGCCGTCCTCAAAACAAACACACATCTTGACATATCTCCCACATTGATCGCAGTGTCTCCAGAAAGGGCATTCAAGGAGCCAGGACCTTTTCTCCCTACACTGTCCATTGAGTTGTCCTCAAAACCAATATACATCCTGCTATATCTCCCACATGGAAAGTGCCAGGAGGGAGAAGTGGGGATTATGTTTAGACTTTCTCGGAACTGCTTCAAATCAACTAGATATCTTTGTGCTGTAAATCTCCCAACAGCCAAACGCAAAAGCAGCAAACATCTCGCTGTACGTCCCACATCCAAAGTGCCAAGAGAGAGCTTGCTCTCCCTGTCTTTGAGTACTGTTTTCACTGTCCCGGTTACCTCTTTGCTAACATTCTCTTCAGAGCTGCAGTGAAACCAGGAACCGCGTGGAGAAGGCACCCACACTGAAAGTGCCTGGAGGGAACATTGGGGCTTCTTCTCAGTGTCTCTGACATAGGGTTTCACTGTCCCGGGAAAGTCTCTGCTAACACCGTGCAGAGCGCTGTGCCCAATATACAGAAACGTCTTGCGGTATCTCCTACAGGGAAAGTGCCAGGAGGGAATTGTGGAGCTTGTTCTCAGTGTCTCTGAGAATTGCTCTGATTATCCCTGTGACCTCTTTGCTAAGACTCTCCAGAGAGCCGTCCTCAAAACAAACACACATCTTGACATATCTCCCACATTGATCGCAGTGTCTCCAGAAACGGCATTCAAGGAGCCAGGACCTTTTCTCCCTACACTGTCCATTGAGTTGTCCTCAAAACCAATATACATCCTGCTATATCTCCCACATGGAAAGTGCCAGGAGGGAGAAGTGGGGATTATGTTTAGACTTTCTCGGAACTGCTTCAAATCAACTAGATATCTTTGTGCTGTAAATCTCCCAACAGCCAAACGCAAAAGCAGCAAACATCTCGCTGTACGTCCCACATCCAAAGTGCCAAGAGAGAGCTTGCTCTCCCTGTCTTTGAGCACTGTTTTCACTGTCCCGGTTACCTCTTTGCTAACATTCTCTTCAGAGCTGCAGTGAAACCAGGAACCGCGTGGAGAAGGCACCCACACTGAAAGTGCCTGGAGGGAACACTGGGGCTTCTTCTCAGTGTCTCTGACATAGGGTTTCACTGTCCCGGGAAAGTCTCTGCTAACACCGTGCAGAGCGCTGTG
The DNA here is from genome assembly GCF_963924245.1 of Chroicocephalus ridibundus. Classification (NCBI taxonomy): domain Eukaryota; kingdom Metazoa; phylum Chordata; class Aves; order Charadriiformes; family Laridae; genus Chroicocephalus; species Chroicocephalus ridibundus. The sequence goes on from NW_026961681.1 coordinate 544,160, forward strand.
CCCAATATACAGAAACGTCTTGCGGTATCTCCTACAGGGAAAGTGCCAGGAGGGAATTGTGGAGCTTGTTCTCAGTGTCTCTGAGAATTGCTCTGATTATCCCTGTGACCTCTTTGCTAAGACTCTCCAGAGAGCCGTCCTCAAAACAAACACACATCTTGACATATCTCCCACATTGATCGCAGTGTCTCCAGAAACGGCATTCAAGGAGCCAGGACCTTTTCTCCCTACACTGTCCATTGAGTTGTCCTCAAAACCAATATACATCCTGCTATATCTCCCACATGGAAAGTGCCAGGAGGGAGAAGTGGGGATTATGTTTAGACTTTCTCGGAACTGCTTCAAATCAACTAGATATCTTTGTGCTGTAAATCTCCCAACAGCCAAACGCAAAAGCAGCAAACATCTCGCTGTACGTCCCACATCCAAAGTGCCAAGAGAGAGCTTGCTCTCCCTGTCTTTGAGTACTGTTTTCACTGTCCCGGTTACCTCTTTGCTAACATTCTCTTCAGAGCTGCAGTGAAACCAGGAACCGCGTGGAGAAGGCACCCACACTGAAAGTGCCTGGAGGGAACACTGGGGCTTCTTCTCAGTGTCTCTGACATAGGGTTTCACTGTCCCGGGAAAGTCTCTGCTAACACCGTGCAGAGCGCTGTGCCCAATATACAGAAACGTCTTGCGGTATCTCCTACAGGGAAAGTGCCAGGAGGGAATTGTGGAGCTTGTTCTCAGTGTCTCTGAGAATTGCTCTGATTATCCCTGTGACCTCTTTGCTAAGACTCTCCAGAGAGCCGTCCTCAAAACCAACACACGTCTTGACATATCTCCCACATTGATCGCAGTGTCTCCAGAAACGGCATTCAAGGAGCCAGGACCTTTTCTCCCTACACTGTCCATTGAGTTGTCCTCAAAACCAATATACATCCTGCTATATCTCCCACATGGAAAGTGCCAGGAGGGAGAAGTGGGGATTATGTTTAGACTTTCTCGGAACTGCTTCAAATCAACTAGATATCTTTGTGCTGTAAATCTCCCAACAGCCAAACGCAAAAGCAGCAAACATCTCGCTGTACGTCCCACATCCAAAGTGCCAAGAGAGAGCTTGCTCTCCCTGTCTTTGAGTACTGTTTTCACTGTCCCGGTTACCTCTTTGCTAACATTCTCTTCAGAGCTGCAGTGAAACCAGGAACCGCGTGGAGAAGGCACCCACACTGAAAGTGCCTGGAGGGAACACTGGGGCTTCTTCTCAGTGTCTCTGACATAGGGTTTCACTGTCCCGGGAAAGTCTCTGCTAACACCGTGCAGAGCGCTGTGCCCAATATACAGAAACGTCTTGCGGTATCTCCTACAGGGAAAGTGCCAGGAGGGAATTGTGGAGCTTGTTCTCAGTGTCTCTGAGAATTGCTCTGATTATCCCTGTGACCTCTTTGCTAAGACTCTCCAGAGAGCCGTCCTCAAAACCAACACACGTCTTGACATATCTCCCACATTGATCGCAGTGTCTCCAGAAACGGCATTCAAGGAGCCAGGACCTTTTCTCCCTACACTGTCCATTGAGTTGTCCTCAAAACCAATATACATCCTGCTATATCTCCCACATGGAAAGTGCCAGGAGGGAGAAGTGGGGATTATGTTTAGACTTTCTCGGAACTGCTTCAAATCAACTAGATATCTTTGTGCTGTAAATCTCCCAACAGCCAAACGCAAAAGCAGCAAACATCTCGCTGTACGTCCCACATCCAAAGTGCCAAGAGAGAGCTTGCTCTCCCTGTCTTTGAGTACTGTTTTCACTGTCCCGGTTACCTCTTTGCTAACATTCTCTTCAGAGCTGCAGTGAAACCAGGAACCGCGTGGAGAAGGCACCCACACTGAAAGTGCCTGGAGGGAACATTGGGGCTTCTTCTCAGTGTCTCTGACATAGGGTTTCACTGTCCCGGGAAAGTCTCTGCTAACACCGTGCAGAGCGCTGTGCCCAATATACAGAAACGTCTTGCGGTATCTCCTACAGGGAAAGTGCCAGGAGGGAATTGTGGAGCTTGTTCTCAGTGTCTCTGAGAATTGCTCTGATTATCCCTGTGACCTCTTTGCTAAGACTCTCCAGAGAGCCGTCCTCAAAACCAACACACGTCTTGACATATCTCCCACATTGATCGCAGTGTCTCCAGAAACGGCATTCAAGGAGCCAGGACCTTTTCTCCCTACACTGTCCATTGAGTTGTCCTCAAAACCAATATACATCCTGCTATATCTCCCACATGGAAAGTGCCAGGAGGGAGAAGTGGGGATTATGTTTAGACTTTCTCGGAACTGCTTCAAATCAACTAGATATCTTTGTGCTGTAAATCTCCCAACAGCCAAACGCAAAAGCAGCAAACATCTCGCTGTACGTCCCACATCCAAAGTGCCAAGAGAGAGCTTGCTCTCCCTGTCTTTGAGTACTGTTTTCACTGTCCCGGTTACCTCTTTGCTAACATTCTCTTCAGAGCTGCAGTGAAACCAGGAACCGCGTGGAGAAGGCACCCACACTGAAAGTGCCTGGAGGGAACACTGGGGCTTCTTCTCAGTGTCTCTGACATAGGGTTTCACTGTCCCGGGAAAGTCTCTGCTAACACCGTGCAGAGCGCTGTGCCCAATATACAGAAACGTCTTGCGGTATCTCCTACAGGGAAAGTGCCAGGAGGGAATTGTGGAGCTTGTTCTCAGTGTCTCTGAGAATTGCTCTGATTATCCCTGTGACCTCTTTGCTAAGACTCTCCAGAGAGCCGTCCTCAAAACCAACACACGTCTTGACATATCTCCCACATTGATCGCAGTGTCTCCAGAAAGGGCATTCAAGGAGCCAGGACCTTTTCTCCCTACACTGTCCATTGAGTTGTCCTCAAAACCAATATACATCCTGCTATATCTCCCACATGGAAAGTGCCAGGAGGGAGAAGTGGGGATTATGTTTAGACTTTCTCGGAACTGCTTCAAATCAACTAGATATCTTTGTGCTGTAAATCTCCCAACAGCCAAACGCAAAAGCAGCAAACATCTCGCTGTACGTCCCACATCCAAAGTGCCAAGAGAGAGCTTGCTCTCCCTGTCTTTGAGTACTGTTTTCACTGTCCCGGTTACCTCTTTGCTAACATTCTCTTCAGAGCTGCAGTGAAACCAGGAACCGCGTGGAGAAGGCACCCACACTGAAAGTGCCTGGAGGGAACACTGGGGCTTCTTCTCAGTGTCTCTGACATAGGGTTTCACTGTCCCGGGAAAGTCTCTGCTAACACCGTGCAGAGCGCTGTGCCCAATATACAGAAACGTCTTGCGGTATCTCCTACAGGGAAAGTGCCAGGAGGGAATTGTGGAGCTTGTTCTCAGTGTCTCTGAGAATTGCTCTGATTATCCCTGTGACCTCTTTGCTAAGACTCTCCAGAGAGCCGTCCTCAAAACCAACACACGTCTTGACATATCTCCCACATTGATCGCAGTGTCTCCAGAAAGGGCATTCAAGGAGCCAGGACCTTTTCTCCCTACACTGTCCATTGAGTTGTCCTCAAAACCAATATACATCCTGCTATATCTCCCACATGGAAAGTGCCAGGAGGGAGAAGTGGGGATTATGTTTAGACTTTCTCGGAACTGCTTCAAATCAACTAGATATCTTTGTGCTGTAAATCTCCCAACAGCCAAACGCAAAAGCAGCAAACATCTCGCTGTACGTCCCACATCCAAAGTGCCAAGAGAGAGCTTGCTCTCCCTGTCTTTGAGTACTGTTTTCACTGTCCCGGTTACCTCTTTGCTAACATTCTCTTCAGAGCTGCAGTGAAACCAGGAACCGCGTGGAGAAGGCACCCACACTGAAAGTGCCTGGAGGGAACACTGGGGCTTCTTCTCAGTGTCTCTGACATAGGGTTTCACTGTCCCGGGAAAGTCTCTGCTAACACCGTGCAGAGCGCTGTGCCCAATATACAGAAACGTCTTGCGGTATCTCCTACAGGGAAAGTGCCAGGAGGGAATTGTGGAGCTTGTTCTCAGTGTCTCTGAGAATTGCTCTGATTATCCCTGTGACCTCTTTGCTAAGACTCTCCAGAGAGCCGTCCTCAAAACCAACACACGTCTTGACATATCTCCCACATTGATCGCAGTGTCTCCAGAAAGGGCATTCAAGGAGCCAGGACCTTTTCTCCCTACACTGTCCATTGAGTTGTCCTCAAAACCAATATACATCCTGCTATATCTCCCACATGGAAAGTGCCAGGAGGGAGAAGTGGGGATTATGTTTAGACTTTCTCGGAACTGCTTCAAATCAACTAGATATCTTTGTGCTGTAAATCTCCCAACAGCCAAACGCAAAAGCAGCAAACATCTCGCTGTACGTCCCACATCCAAAGTGCCAAGAGAGAGCTTGCTCTCCCTGTCTTTGAGTACTGTTTTCACTGTCCCGGTTACCTCTTTGCTAACATTCTCTTCAGAGCTGCAGTGAAACCAGGAACCGCGTGGAGAAGGCACCCACACTGAAAGTGCCTGGAGGGAACATTGGGGCTTCTTCTCAGTGTCTCTGACATAGGGTTTCACTGTCCCGGGAAAGTCTCTGCTAACACCGTGCAGAGCGCTGTGCCCAATATACAGAAACGTCTTGCGGTATCTCCTACAGGGAAAGTGCCAGGAGGGAATTGTGGAGCTTGTTCTCAGTGTCTCTGAGAATTGCTCTGATTATCTGTGTGACCTCTTTGCTAAGACTCTCCAGAGAGCCGTCCTCAAAACAAACACACATCTTGACATATCTCCCACATTGATCGCAGTGTCTCCAGAAACGGCATTCAAGGAGCCAGGACCTTTTCTCCCTACACTGTCCATTGAGTTGTCCTCAAAACCAATATACATCCTGCTATATCTCCCACATGGAAAGTGCCAGGAGGGAGAAGTGGGGATTATGTTTAGACTTTCTCGGAACTGCTTCAAATCAACTAGATATCTTTGTGCTGTAAATCTCCCAACAGCCAAACGCAAAAGCAGCAAACATCTCGCTGTACGTCCCACATCCAAAGTGCCAAGAGAGAGCTTGCTCTCCCTGTCTTTGAGTACTGTTTTCACTGTCCCGGTTACCTCTTTGCTAACATTCTCTTCAGAGCTGCAGTGAAACCAGGAACCGCGTGGAGAAGGCACCCACACTGAAAGTGCCTGGAGGGAACACTGGGGCTTCTTCTCAGTGTCTCTGACATAGGGTTTCACTGTCCCGGGAAAGTCTCTGCTAACACCGTGCAGAGCGCTGTGCCCAATATACAGAAACGTCTTGCGGTATCTCCTACAGGGAAAGTGCCAGGAGGGAATTGTGGAGCTTGTTCTCAGTGTCTCTGAGAATTGCTCTGATTATCCCTGTGACCTCTTTGCTAAGACTCTCCAGAGAGCCGTCCTCAAAACCAACACACGTCTTGACATATCTCCCACATTGATCGCAGTGTCTCCAGAAAGGGCATTCAAGGAGCCAGGACCTTTTCTCCCTACACTGTCCATTGAGTTGTCCTCAAAACCAATATACATCCTGCTATATCTCCCACATGGAAAGTGCCAGGAGGGAGAAGTGGGGATTATGTTTAGACTTTCTCGGAACTGCTTCAAATCAACTAGATATCTTTGTGCTGTAAATCTCCCAACAGCCAAACGCAAAAGCAGCAAACATCTCGCTGTACGTCCCACATCCAAAGTGCCAAGAGAGAGCTTGCTCTCCCTGTCTTTGAGTACTGTTTTCACTGTCCCGGTTACCTCTTTGCTAACATTCTCTTCAGAGCTGCAGTGAAACCAGGAACCGCGTGGAGAAGGCACCCACACTGAAAGTGCCTGGAGGGAACATTGGGGCTTCTTCTCAGTGTCTCTGACATAGGGTTTCACTGTCCCGGGAAAGTCTCTGCTAACACCGTGCAGAGCGCTGTGCCCAATATACAGAAACGTCTTGCGGTATCTCCTACAGGGAAAGTGCCAGGAGGGAATTGTGGAGCTTGTTCTCAGTGTCTCTGAGAATTGCTCTGATTATCCCTGTGACCTCTTTGCTAAGACTCTCCAGAGAGCCGTCCTCAAAACAAACACACATCTTGACATATCTCCCACATTGATCGCAGTGTCTCCAGAAACGGCATTCAAGGAGCCAGGACCTTTTCTCCCTACACTGTCCATTGAGTTGTCCTCAAAACCAATATACATCCTGCTATATCTCCCACATGGAAAGTGCCAGGAGGGAGAAGTGGGGATTATGTTTAGACTTTCTCGGAACTGCTTCAAATCAACTAGATATCTTTGTGCTGTAAATCTCCCAACAGCCAAACGCAAAAGCAGCAAACATCTCGCTGTACGTCCCACATCCAAAGTGCCAAGAGAGAGCTTGCTCTCCCTGTCTTTGAGTACTGTTTTCACTGTCCCGGTTACCTCTTTGCTAACATTCTCTTCAGAGCTGCAGTGAAACCAGGAACCGCGTGGAGAAGGCACCCACACTGAAAGTGCCTGGAGGGAACACTGGGGCTTCTTCTCAGTGTCTCTGACATAGGGTTTCACTGTCCCGGGAAAGTCTCTGCTAACACCGTGCAGAGCGCTGTGCCCAATATACAGAAACGTCTTGCGGTATCTCCTACAGGGAAAGTGCCAGGAGGGAATTGTGGAGCTTGTTCTCAGTGTCTCTGAGAATTGCTCTGATTATCCCTGTGACCTCTTTGCTAAGACTCTCCAGAGAGCCGTCCTCAAAACCAACACACGTCTTGACATATCTCCCACATTGATCGCAGTGTCTCCAGAAAGGGCATTCAAGGAGCCAGGACCTTTTCTCCCTACACTGTCCATTGAGTTGTCCTCAAAACCAATATACATCCTGCTATATCTCCCACATGGAAAGTGCCAGGAGGGAGAAGTGGGGATTATGTTTAGACTTTCTCGGAACTGCTTCAAATCAACTAGATATCTTTGTGCTGTAAATCTCCCAACAGCCAAACGCAAAAGCAGCAAACATCTCGCTGTACGTCCCACATCCAAAGTGCCAAGAGAGAGCTTGCTCTCCCTGTCTTTGAGTACTGTTTTCACTGTCCCGGTTACCTCTTTGCTAACATTCTCTTCAGAGCTGCAGTGAAACCAGGAACCGCGTGGAGAAGGCACCCACACTGAAAGTGCCTGGAGGGAACACTGGGGCTTCTTCTCAGTGTCTCTGACATAGGGTTTCACTGTCCCGGGAAAGTCTCTGCTAACACCGTGCAGAGCGCTGTGCCCAATATACAGAAACGTCTTGCGGTATCTCCTACAGGGAAAGTGCCAGGAGGGAATTGTGGAGCTTGTTCTCAGTGTCTCTGAGAATTGCTCTGATTATCCCTGTGACCTCTTTGCTAAGACTCTCCAGAGAGCCGTCCTCAAAACCAACACACGTCTTGACATATCTCCCACATTGATCGCAGTGTCTCCAGAAACGGCATTCAAGGAGCCAGGACCTTTTCTCCCTACACTGTCCATTGAGTTGTCCTCAAAACCAATATACATCCTGCTATATCTCCCACATGGAAAGTGCCAGGAGGGAGAAGTGGGGATTATGTTTAGACTTTCTCGGAACTGCTTCAAATCAACTAGATATCTTTGTGCTGTAAATCTCCCAACAGCCAAACGCAAAAGCAGCAAACATCTCGCTGTACGTCCCACATCCAAAGTGCCAAGAGAGAGCTTGCTCTCCCTGTCTTTGAGTACTGTTTTCACTGTCCCGGTTACCTCTTTGCTAACATTCTCTTCAGAGCTGCAGTGAAACCAGGAACCGCGTGGAGAAGGCACCCACACTGAAAGTGCCTGGAGGGAACATTGGGGCTTCTTCTCAGTGTCTCTGACATAGGGTTTCACTGTCCCGGGAAAGTCTCTGCTAACACCGTGCAGAGCGCTGTGCCCAATATACAGAAACGTCTTGCGGTATCTCCTACAGGGAAAGTGCCAGGAGGGAATTGTGGAGCTTGTTCTCAGTGTCTCTGAGAATTGCTCTGATTATCCCTGTGACCTCTTTGCTAAGACTCTCCAGAGAGCCGTCCTCAAAACCAACACACGTCTTGACATATCTCCCACATTGATCGCAGTGTCTCCAGAAACGGCATTCAAGGAGCCAGGACCTTTTCTCCCTACACTGTCCATTGAGTTGTCCTCAAAACCAATATACATCCTGCTATATCTCCCACATGGAAAGTGCCAGGAGGGAGAAGTGGGGATTATGTTTAGACTTTCTCGGAACTGCTTCAAATCAACTAGATATCTTTGTGCTGTAAATCTCCCAACAGCCAAACGCAAAAGCAGCAAACATCTCGCTGTACGTCCCACATCCAAAGTGCCAAGAGAGAGCTTGCTCTCCCTGTCTTTGAGTACTGTTTTCACTGTCCCGGTTACCTCTTTGCTAACATTCTCTTCAGAGCTGCAGTGAAACCAGGAACCGCGTGGAGAAGGCACCCACACTGAAAGTGCCTGGAGGGAACATTGGGGCTTCTTCTCAGTGTCTCTGACATAGGGTTTCACTGTCCCGGGAAAGTCTCTGCTAACACCGTGCAGAGCGCTGTGCCCAATATACAGAAACGTCTTGCGGTATCTCCTACAGGGAAAGTGCCAGGAGGGAATTGTGGAGCTTGTTCTCAGTGTCTCTGAGAATTGCTCTGATTATCCCTGTGACCTCTTTGCTAAGACTCTCCAGAGAGCCGTCCTCAAAACCAACACACGTCTTGACATATCTCCCACATTGATCGCAGTGTCTCCAGAAACGGCATTCAAGGAGCCAGGACCTTTTCTCCCTACACTGTCCATTGAGTTGTCCTCAAAACCAATATACATCCTGCTATATCTCCCACATGGAAAGTGCCAGGAGGGAGAAGTGGGGATTATGTTTAGACTTTCTCGGAACTGCTTCAAATCAACTAGATATCTTTGTGCTGTAAATCTCCCAACAGCCAAACGCAAAAGCAGCAAACATCTCGCTGTACGTCCCACATCCAAAGTGCCAAGAGAGAGCTTGCTCTCCCTGTCTTTGAGTACTGTTTTCACTGTCCCGGTTACCTCTTTGCTAACATTCTCTTCAGAGCTGCAGTGAAACCAGGAACCGCGTGGAGAAGGCACCCACACTGAAAGTGCCTGGAGGGAACACTGGGGCTTCTTCTCAGTGTCTCTGACATAGGGTTTCACTGTCCCGGGAAAGTCTCTGCTAACACCGTGCAGAGCGCTGTGCCCAATATACAGAAACGTCTTGCGGTATCTCCTACAGGGAAAGTGCCAGGAGAGAATTGTGGAGCTTGTTCTCAGTGTCTCTGAGAATTGCTCTGATTATCCCTGTGACCTCTTTGCTAAGACTCTCCAGAGAGCCGTCCTCAAAACCAACACACGTCTTGACATATCTCCCACATTGATCGCAGTGTCTCCAGAAACGGCATTCAAGGAGCCAGGACCTTTTCTCCCTACACTGTCCATTGAGTTGTCCTCAAAACCAATATACATCCTGCTATATCTCCCACATGGAAAGTGCCAGGAGGGAGAAGTGGGGATTATGTTTAGACTTTCTCGGAACTGCTTCAAATCAACTAGATATCTTTGTGCTGTAAATCTCCCAACAGCCAAACGCAAAAGCAGCAAACATCTCGCTGTACGTCCCACATCCAAAGTGCCAAGAGAGAGCTTGCTCTCCCTGTCTTTGAGTACTGTTTTCACTGTCCCGGTTACCTCTTTGCTAACATTCTCTTCAGAGCTGCAGTGAAACCAGGAACCGCGTGGAGAAGGCACCCACACTGAAAGTGCCTGGAGGGAACATTGGGGCTTCTTCTCAGTGTCTCTGACATAGGGTTTCACTGTCCCGGGAAAGTCTCTGCTAACACCGTGCAGAGCGCTGTGCCCAATATACAGAAACGTCTTGCGGTATCTCCTACAGGGAAAGTGCCAGGAGGGAATTGTGGAGCTTGTTCTCAGTGTCTCTGAGAATTGCTCTGATTATCCCTGTGACCTCTTTGCTAAGACTCTCCAGAGAGCCGTCCTCAAAACCAACACACGTCTTGACATATCTCCCACATTGATCGCAGTGTCTCCAGAAAGGGCATTCAAGGAGCCAGGACCTTTTCTCCCTACACTGTCCATTGAGTTGTCCTCAAAACCAATATACATCCTGCTATATCTCCCACATGGAAAGTGCCAGGAGGGAGAAGTGGGGATTATGTTTAGACTTTCTCGGAACTGCTTCAAATCAACTAGATATCTTTGTGCTGTAAATCTCCCAACAGCCAAACGCAAAAGCAGCAAACATCTCGCTGTACGTCCCACATCCAAAGTGCCAAGAGAGAGCTTGCTCTCCCTGTCTTTGAGTACTGTTTTCACTGTCCCGGTTACCTCTTTGCTAACATTCTCTTCAGAGCTGCAGTGAAACCAGGAACCGCGTGGAGAAGGCACCCACACTGAAAGTGCCTGGAGGGAACATTGGGGCTTCTTCTCAGTGTCTCTGACATAGGGTTTCACTGTCCCGGGAAAGTCTCTGCTAACACCGTGCAGAGCGCTGTGCCCAATATACAGAAACGTCTTGCGGTATCTCCTACAGGGAAAGTGCCAGGAGGGAATTGTGGAGCTTGTTCTCAGTGTCTCTGAGAATTGCTCTGATTATCCCTGTGACCTCTTTGCTAAGACTCTCCAGAGAGCCGTCCTCAAAACCAACACACGTCTTGACATATCTCCCACATTGATCGCAGTGTCTCCAGAAACGGCATTCAAGGAGCCAGGACCTTTTCTCCCTACACTGTCCATTGAGTTGTCCTCAAAACCAATATACATCCTGCTATATCTCCCACATGGAAAGTGCCAGGAGGGAGAAGTGGGGATTATGTTTAGACTTTCTCGGAACTGCTTCAAATCAACTAGATATCTTTGTGCTGTAAATCTCCCAACAGCCAAACGCAAAAGCAGCAAACATCTCGCTGTACGTCCCACATCCAAAGTGCCAAGAGAGAGCTTGCTCTCCCTGTCTTTGAGTACTGTTTTCACTGTCCCGGTTACCTCTTTGCTAACATTCTCTTCAGAGCTGCAGTGAAACCAGGAACCGCGTGGAGAAGGCACCCACACTGAAAGTGCCTGGAGGGAACATTGGGGCTTCTTCTCAGTGTCTCTGACATAGGGTTTCACTGTCCCGGGAAAGTCTCTGCTAACACCGTGCAGAGCGCTGTGCCCAATATACAGAAACGTCTTGCGGTATCTCCTACAGGGAAAGTGCCAGGAGGGAATTGTGGAGCTTGTTCTCAGTGTCTCTGAGAATTGCTCTGATTATCCCTGTGACCTCTTTGCTAAGACTCTCCAGAGAGCCGTCCTCAAAACCAACACACGTCTTGACATATCTCCCACATTGATCGCAGTGTCTCCAGAAACGGCATTCAAGGAGCCAGGACCTTTTCTCCCTACACTGTCCATTGAGTTGTCCTCAAAACCAATATACATCCTGCTATATCTCCCACATGGAAAGTGCCAGGAGGGAGAAGTGGGGATTATGTTTAGACTTTCTCGGAACTGCTTCAAATCAACTAGATATCTTTGTGCTGTAAATCTCCCAACAGCCAAACGCAAAAGCAGCAAACATCTCGCTGTACGTCCCACATCCAAAGTGCCAAGAGAGAGCTTGCTCTCCCTGTCTTTGAGTACTGTTTTCACTGTCCCGGTTACCTCTTTGCTAACATTCTCTTCAGAGCTGCAGTGAAACCAGGAACCGCGTGGAGAAGGCACCCACACTGAAAGTGCCTGGAGGGAACACTGGGGCTTCTTCTCAGTGTCTCTGACATAGGGTTTCACTGTCCCGGGAAAGTCTCTGCTAACACCGTGCAGAGCGCTGTGCCCAATATACAGAAACGTCTTGCGGTATCTCCTACAGGGAAAGTGCCAGGAGGGAATTGTGGAGCTTGTTCTCAGTGTCTCTGAGAATTGCTCTGATTATCCCTGTGACCTCTTTGCTAAGACTCTCCAGAGAGCCGTCCTCAAAACCAACACACGTCTTGACATATCTCCCACATTGATCGCAGTGTCTCCAGAAACGGCATTCAAGGAGCCAGGACCTTTTCTCCCTACACTGTCCATTGAGTTGTCCTCAAAACCAATATACATCCTGCTATATCTCCCACATGGAAAGTGCCAGGAGGGAGAAGTGGGGATTATGTTTAGACTTTCTCGGAACTGCTTCAAATCAACTAGATATCTTTGTGCTGTAAATCTCCCAACAGCCAAACGCAAAAGCAGCAAACATCTCGCTGTACGTCCCACATCCAAAGTGCCAAGAGAGAGCTTGCTCTCCCTGTCTTTGAGTACTGTTTTCACTGTCCCGGTTACCTCTTTGCTAACATTCTCTTCAGAGCTGCAGTGAAACCAGGAACCGCGTGGAGAAGGCACCCACACTGAAAGTGCCTGGAGGGAACATTGGGGCTTCTTCTCAGTGTCTCTGACATAGGGTTTCACTGTCCCGGGAAAGTCTCTGCTAACACCGTGCAGAGCGCTGTGCCCAATATACAGAAACGTCTTGCGGTATCTCCTACAGGGAAAGTGCCAGGAGGGAATTGTGGAGCTTGTTCTCAGTGTCTCTGAGAATTGCTCTGATTATCCCTGTGACCTCTTTGCTAAGACTCTCCAGAGAGCCGTCCTCAAAACCAACACACGTCTTGACATATCTCCCACATTGATCGCAGTGTCTCCAGAAAGGGCATTCAAGGAGCCAGGACCTTTTCTCCCTACACTGTCCATTGAGTTGTCCTCAAAACCAATATACATCCTGCTATATCTCCCACATGGAAAGTGCCAGGAGGGAGAAGTGGGGATTATGTTTAGACTTTCTCGGAACTGCTTCAAATCAACTAGATATCTTTGTGCTGTAAATCTCCCAACAGCCAAACGCAAAAGCAGCAAACATCTCGCTGTACGTCCCACATCCAAAGTGCCAAGAGAGAGCTTGCTCTCCCTGTCTTTGAGTACTGTTTTCACTGTCCCGGTTACCTCTTTGCTAACATTCTCTTCAGAGCTGCAGTGAAACCAGGAACCGCGTGGAGAAGGCACCCACACTGAAAGTGCCTGGAGGGAACACTGGGGCTTCTTCTCAGTGTCTCTGACATAGGGTTTCACTGTCCCGGGAAAGTCTCTGCTAACACCGTGCAGAGCGCTGTGCCCAATATACAGAAACGTCTTGCGGTATCTCCTACAGGGAAAGTGCCAGGAGGGAATTGTGGAGCTTGTTCTCAGTGTCTCTGAGAATTGCTCTGATTATCCCTGTGACCTCTTTGCTAAGACTCTCCAGAGAGCCGTCCTCAAAACCAACACACGTCTTGACATATCTCCCACATTGATCGCAGTGTCTCCAGAAACGGCATTCAAGGAGCCAGGACCTTTTCTCCCTACACTGTCCATTGAGTTGTCCTCAAAACCAATATACATCCTGCTATATCTCCCACATGGAAAGTGCCAGGAGGGAGAAGTGGGGATTATGTTTAGACTTTCTCGGAACTGCTTCAAATCAACTAGATATCTTTGTGCTGTAAATCTCCCAACAGCCAAACGCAAAAGCAGCAAACATCTCGCTGTACGTCCCACATCCAAAGTGCCAAGAGAGAGCTTGCTCTCCCTGTCTTTGAGTACTGTTTTCACTGTCCCGGTTACCTCTTTGCTAACATTCTCTTCAGAGCTGCAGTGAAACCAGGAACCGCGTGGAGAAGGCACCCACACTGAAAGTGCCTGGAGGGAACATTGGGGCTTCTTCTCAGTGTCTCTGACATAGGGTTTCACTGTCCCGGGAAAGTCTCTGCTAACACCGTGCAGAGCGCTGTGCCCAATATACAGAAACGTCTTGCGGTATCTCCTACAGGGAAAGTGCCAGGAGGGAATTGTGGAGCTTGTTCTCAGTGTCTCTGAGAATTGCTCTGATTATCCCTGTGACCTCTTTGCTAAGACTCTCCAGAGAGCCGTCCTCAAAACCAACACACGTCTTGACATATCTCCCACATTGATCGCAGTGTCTCCAGAAACGGCATTCAAGGAGCCAGGACCTTTTCTCCCTACACTGTCCATTGAGTTGTCCTCAAAACCAATATACATCCTGCTATATCTCCCACATGGAAAGTGCCAGGAGGGAGAAGTGGGGATTATGTTTAGACTTTCTCGGAACTGCTTCAAATCAACTAGATATCTTTGTGCTGTAAATCTCCCAACAGCCAAACGCAAAAGCAGCAAACATCTCGCTGTACGTCCCACATCCAAAGTGCCAAGAGAGAGCTTGCTCTCCCTGTCTTTGAGTACTGTTTTCACTGTCCCGGTTACCTCTTTGCTAACATTCTCTTCAGAGCTGCAGTGAAACCAGGAACCGCGTGGAGAAGGCACCCACACTGAAAGTGCCTGGAGGGAACATTGGGGCTTCTTCTCAGTGTCTCTGACATAGGGTTTCACTGTCCCGGGAAAGTCTCTGCTAACACCGTGCAGAGCGCTGTGCCCAATATACAGAAACGTCTTGCGGTATCTCCTACAGGGAAAGTGCCAGGAGGGAATTGTGGAGCTTGTTCTCAGTGTCTCTGAGAATTGCTCTGATTATCCCTGTGACCTCTTTGCTAAGACTCTCCAGAGAGCCGTCCTCAAAACCAACACACGTCTTGACATATCTCCCACATTGATCGCAGTGTCTCCAGAAACGGCATTCAAGGAGCCAGGACCTTTTCTCCCTACACTGTCCATTGAGTTGTCCTCAAAACCAATACACATCCTGCTATATCTCCCACATGGAAAGTGCCAGGAGGGAGAAGTGGGGATTATGTTTAGACTTTCTCGGAACTGCTTCAAATCAACTAGATATCTTTGTGCTGTAAATCTCCCAACAGCCAAACGCAAAAGCAGCAAACATCTCGCTGTACGTCCCACATCCAAAGTGCCAAGAGAGAGCTTGCTCTCCCTGTCTTTGAGTACTGTTTTCACTGTCCCGGTTACCTCTTTGCTAACATTCTCTTCAGAGCTGCAGTGAAACCAGGAACCGCGTGGAGAAGGCACCCACACTGAAAGTGCCTGGAGGGAACACTGGGGCTTCTTCTCAGTGTCTCTGACATAGGGTTTCACTGTCCCGGGAAAGTCTCTGCTAACACCGTGCAGAGCGCTGTGCCCAATATACAGAAACGTCTTGCGGTATCTCCTACAGGGAAAGTGCCAGGAGGGAATTGTGGAGCTTGTTCTCAGTGTCTCTGAGAATTGCTCTGATTATCCCTGTGACCTCTTTGCTAAGACTCTCCAGAGAGCCGTCCTCAAAACCAACACACGTCTTGACATATCTCCCACATTGATCGCAGTGTCTCCAGAAACGGCATTCAAGGAGCCAGGACCTTTTCTCCCTACACTGTCCATTGAGTTGTCCTCAAAACCAATATACATCCTGCTATATCTCCCACATGGAAAGTGCCAGGAGGGAGAAGTGGGGATTATGTTTAGACTTTCTCGGAACTGCTTCAAATCAACTAGATATCTTTGTGCTGTAAATCTCCCAACAGCCAAACGCAAAAGCAGCAAACATCTCGCTGTACGTCCCACATCCAAAGTGCCAAGAGAGAGCTTGCTCTCCCTGTCTTTGAGTACTGTTTTCACTGTCCCGGTTACCTCTTTGCTAACATTCTCTTCAGAGCTGCAGTGAAACCAGGAACCGCGTGGAGAAGGCACCCACACTGAAAGTGCCTGGAGGGAACACTGGGGCTTCTTCTCAGTGTCTCTGATATAGGGTTTCACTGTCCCGGGAAAGTCTCTGCTAACACCGTGCAGAGCGCTGTGCCCAATATACAGAAACGTCTTGCGGTATCTCCTACAGGGAAAGTGCCAGGAGGGAATTGTGGAGCTTGTTCTCAGTGTCTCTGAGAATTGCTCTGATTATCCCTGTGACCTCTTTGCTAAGACTCTCCAGAGAGCCGTCCTCAAAACCAACACACATCTTGACATATCTCCCACATTGATCGCAGTGTCTCCAGAAACGGCATTCAAGGAGCCAGGACCTTTTCTCCCTACACTGTCCATTGAGTTGTCCTCAAAACCAATATACATCCTGCTATATCTCCCACATGGAAAGTGCCAGGAGGGAGAAGTGGGGATTATGTTTAGACTTTCTCGGAACTGCTTCAAATCAACTAGATATCTTTGTGCTGTAAATCTCCCAACAGCCAAACGCAAAAGCAGCAAACATCTCGCTGTACGTCCCACATCCAAAGTGCCAAGAGAGAGCTTGCTCTCCCTGTCTTTGAGTACTGTTTTCACTGTCCCGGTTACCTCTTTGCTAACATTCTCTTCAGAGCTGCAGTGAAACCAGGAACCGCGTGGAGAAGGCACCCACACTGAAAGTGCCTGGAGGGAACACTGGGGCTTCTTCTCAGTGTCTCTGACATAGGGTTTCACTGTCCCGGGAAAGTCTCTGCTAACACCGTGCAGAGCGCTGTGCCCAATATACAGAAACGTCTTGCGGTATCTCCTACAGGGAAAGTGCCAGGAGGGAATTGTGGAGCTTGTTCTCAGTGTCTCTGAGAATTGCTCTGATTATCCCTGTGACCTCTTTGCTAAGACTCTCCAGAGAGCCGTCCTCAAAACAAACACACATCTTGACATATCTCCCACATTGATCGCAGTGTCTCCAGAAACGGCATTCAAGGAGCCAGGACCTTTTCTCCCTACACTGTCCATTGAGTTGTCCTCAAAACCAATATACATCCTGCTATATCTCCCACATGGAAAGTGCCAGGAGGGAGAAGTGGGGATTATGTTTAGACTTTCTCGGAACTGCTTCAAATCAACTAGATATCTTTGTGCTGTAAATCTCCCAACAGCCAAACGCAAAAGCAGCAAACATCTCGCTGTACGTCCCACATCCAAAGTGCCAAGAGAGAGCTTGCTCTCCCTGTCTTTGAGTACTGTTTTCACTGTCCCGGTTACCTCTTTGCTAACATTCTCTTCAGAGCTGCAGTGAAACCAGGAACCGCGTGGAGAAGGCACCCACACTGAAAGTGCCTGGAGGGAACACTGGGGCTTCTTCTCAGTGTCTCTGACATAGGGTTTCACTGTCCCGGGAAAGTCTCTGCTAACACCGTGCAGAGCGCTGTGCCCAATATACAGAAACGTCTTGCGGTATCTCCTACAGGGAAAGTGCCAGGAGGGAATTGTGGAGCTTGTTCTCAGTGTCTCTGAGAATTGCTCTGATTATCCCTGTGACCTCTTTGCTAAGACTCTCCAGAGAGCCGTCCTCAAAACAAACACACATCTTGACATATCTCCCACATTGATCGCAGTGTCTCCAGAAACAGCATTCAAGGAGCCAGGACCTTTTCTCCCTACACTGTCCATTGAGTTGTCCTCAAAACCAATATACATCCTGCTATATCTCCCACATGGAAAGTGCCAGGAGGGAGAAGTGGGGATTATGTTTAGACTTTCTCGGAACTGCTTCAAATCAACTAGATATCTTTGTGCTGTAAATCTCCCAACAGCCAAACGCAAAAGCAGCAAACATCTCGCTGTACGTCCCACATCCAAAGTGCCAAGAGAGAGCTTGCTCTCCCTGTCTTTGAGTACTGTTTTCACTGTCCCGGTTACCTCTTTGCTAACATTCTCTTCAGAGCTGCAGTGAAACCAGGAACCGCGTGGAGAAGGCACCCACACTGAAAGTGCCTGGAGGGAACATTGGGGCTTCTTCTCAGTGTCTCTGACATAGGGTTTCACTGTCCCGGGAAAGTCTCTGCTAACACCGTGCAGAGCGCTGTGCCCAATCTACAGAAACGTCTTGCGGTATCTCCTACAGGGAAAGTGCCAGGAGGGAATTGTGGAGCTTGTTCTCAGTGTCTCTGAGAATTGCTCTGATTATCCCTGTGACCTCTTTGCTAAGACTCTCCAGAGAGCCGTCCTCAAAACCAACACACGTCTTGACATATCTCCCACATTGATCGCAGTGTCTCCAGAAACGGCATT
This sequence comes from Chroicocephalus ridibundus, assembly GCF_963924245.1. Classification (NCBI taxonomy): domain Eukaryota; kingdom Metazoa; phylum Chordata; class Aves; order Charadriiformes; family Laridae; genus Chroicocephalus; species Chroicocephalus ridibundus. The sequence continues at coordinate 562,103 of NW_026961681.1, forward strand.
CAAGGAGCCAGGACCTTTTCTCCCTACACTGTCCATTGAGTTGTCCTCAAAACCAATATACATCCTGCTATATCTCCCACATGGAAAGTGCCAGGAGGGAGAAGTGGGGATTATGTTTAGACTTTCTCGGAACTGCTTCAAATCAACTAGATATCTTTGTGCTGTAAATCTCCCAACAGCCAAACGCAAAAGCAGCAAACATCTCGCTGTACGTCCCACATCCAAAGTGCCAAGAGAGAGCTTGCTCTCCCTGTCTTTGAGTACTGTTTTCACTGTCCCGGTTACCTCTTTGCTAACATTCTCTTCAGAGCTGCAGTGAAACCAGGAACCGCGTGGAGAAGGCACCCACACTGAAAGTGCCTGGAGGGAACATTGGGGCTTCTTCTCAGTGTCTCTGACATAGGGTTTCACTGTCCCGGGAAAGTCTCTGCTAACACCGTGCAGAGCGCTGTGCCCAATATACAGAAACGTCTTGCGGTATCTCCTACAGGGAAAGTGCCAGGAGGGAATTGTGGAGCTTGTTCTCAGTGTCTCTGAGAATTGCTCTGATTATCCCTGTGACCTCTTTGCTAAGACTCTCCAGAGAGCCGTCCTCAAAACCAACACACGTCTTGACATATCTCCCACATTGATCGCAGTGTCTCCAGAAACGGCATTCAAGGAGCCAGGACCTTTTCTCCCTACACTGTCCATTGAGTTGTCCTCAAAACCAATATACATCCTGCTATATCTCCCACATGGAAAGTGCCAGGAGGGAGAAGTGGGGATTATGTTTAGACTTTCTCGGAACTGCTTCAAATCAACTAGATATCTTTGTGCTGTAAATCTCCCAACAGCCAAACGCAAAAGCAGCAAACATCTCGCTGTACGTCCCACATCCAAAGTGCCAAGAGAGAGCTTGCTCTCCCTGTCTTTGAGCACTGTTTTCACTGTCCCGGTTACCTCTTTGCTAACATTCTCTTCAGAGCTGCAGTGAAACCAGGAACCGCGTGGAGAAGGCACCCACACTGAAAGTGCCTGGAGGGAACACTGGGGCTTCTTCTCAGTGTCTCTGACATAGGGTTTCACTGTCCCGGGAAAGTCTCTGCTAACACCGTGCAGAGCGCTGTGCCCAATATACAGAAACGTCTTGCGGTATCTCCTACAGGGAAAGTGCCAGGAGGGAATTGTGGAGCTTGTTCTCAGTGTCTCTGAGAATTGCTCTGATTATCCCTGTGACCTCTTTGCTAAGACTCTCCAGAGAGCCGTCCTCAAAACCAACACACGTCTTGACATATCTCCCACATTGATCGCAGTGTCTCCAGAAACGGCATTCAAGGAGCCAGGACCTTTTCTCCCTACACTGTCCATTGAGTTGTCCTCAAAACCAATATACATCCTGCTATATCTCCCACATGGAAAGTGCCAGGAGGGAGAAGTGGGGATTATGTTTAGACTTTCTCGGAACTGCTTCAAATCAACTAGATATCTTTGTGCTGTAAATCTCCCAACAGCCAAACGCAAAAGCAGCAAACATCTCGCTGTACGTCCCACATCCAAAGTGCCAAGAGAGAGCTTGCTCTCCCTGTCTTTGAGTACTGTTTTCACTGTCCCGGTTACCTCTTTGCTAACATTCTCTTCAGAGCTGCAGTGAAACCAGGAACCACGTGGAGAAGGCACCCACACTGAAAGTGCCTGGAAGGAACGTTGGGGCTTCTTCTCAGTGTCTCTGACATAGGGTTTCACTGTCCCGGGAAAGTCTCTGCTAACACCGTGCAGAGCGCTGTGCCCAATATACAGAAACGTCTTGCGGTATCTCCTACAGGGAAAGTGCCAGGAGGGAATTGTGGAGCTTGTTCTCAGTGTCTCTGAGAATTGCTCTGATTATCCCTGTGACCTCTTTGCTAAGACTCTCCAGAGAGCCGTCCTCAAAACCAACACACATCTTGACATATCTCCCACATTGATCGCAGTGTCTCCAGAAACGGCATTCAAGGAGCCAGGACCTTTTCTCCCTACACTGTCCATTGAGTTGTCCTCAAAACCAATATACATCCTGCTATATCTCCCACATGGAAAGTGCCAGGAGGGAGAAGTGGGGATTATGTTTAGACTTTCTCGGAACTGCTTCAAATCAACTAGATATCTTTGTGCTGTAAATCTCCCAACAGCCAAATGCAAAAGCAGCAAACATCTCGCTGTACGTCCCACATCCAAAGTGCCAAGAGAGAGCTTGCTCTCCCTGTCTTTGAGTACTGTTTTCACTGTCCCGGTTACCTCTTTGCTAACATTCTCTTCAGAGCTGCAGTGAAACCAGGAACCGCGTGGAGAAGGCACCCACACTGAAAGTGCCTGGAGGGAACACTGGGGCTTCTTCTCAGTGTCTCTGACATAGGGTTTCACTGTCCCGGGAAAGTCTCTGCTAACACCGTGCAGAGCGCTGTGCCCAATATACAGAAACGTCTTGCGGTATCTCCTACAGGGAAAGTGCCAGGAGGGAATTGTGGAGCTTGTTCTCAGTGTCTCTGAGAATTGCTCTGATTATCCCTGTGACCTCTTTGCTAAGACTCTCCAGAGAGCCGTCCTCAAAACCAACACACGTCTTGACATATCTCCCACATTGATCGCAGTGTCTCCAGAAACGGCATTCAAGGAGCCAGGACCTTTTCTCCCTACACTGTCCATTGAGTTGTCCTCAAAACCAATATACATCCTGCTATATCTCCCACATGGAAAGTGCCAGGAGGGAGAAGTGGGGATTATGTTTAGACTTTCTCGGAACTGCTTCAAATCAACTAGATATCTTTGTGCTGTAAATCTCCCAACAGCCAAACGCAAAAGCAGCAAACATCTCGCTGTACGTCCCACATCCAAAGTGCCAAGAGAGAGCTTGCTCTCCCTGTCTTTGAGTACTGTTTTCACTGTCCCGGTTACCTCTTTGCTAACATTCTCTTCAGAGCTGCAGTGAAACCAGGAACCGCGTGGAGAAGGCACCCACACTGAAAGTGCCTGGAGGGAACATTGGGGCTTCTTCTCAGTGTCTCTGACATAGGGTTTCACTGTCCCGGGAAAGTCTCTGCTAACACCGTGCAGAGCGCTGTGCCCAATCTACAGAAACGTCTTGCGGTATCTCCTACAGGGAAAGTGCCAGGAGGGAATTGTGGAGCTTGTTCTCAGTGTCTCTGAGAATTGCTCTGATTATCCCTGTGACCTCTTTGCTAAGACTCTCCAGAGAGCCGTCCTCAAAACCAACACACGTCTTGACATATCTCCCACATTGATCGCAGTGTCTCCAGAAACGGCATTCAAGGAGCCAGGACCTTTTCTCCCTACACTGTCCATTGAGTTGTCCTCAAAACCAATATACATCCTGCTATATCTCCCACATGGAAAGTGCCAGGAGGGAGAAGTGGGGATTATGTTTAGACTTTCTCGGAACTGCTTCAAATCAACTAGATATCTTTGTGCTGTAAATCTCCCAACAGCCAAACGCAAAAGCAGCAAACATCTCGCTGTACGTCCCACATCCAAAGTGCCAAGAGAGAGCTTGCTCTCCCTGTCTTTGAGTACTGTTTTCACTGTCCCGGTTACCTCTTTGCTAACATTCTCTTCAGAGCTGCAGTGAAACCAGGAACCGCGTGGAGAAGGCACCCACACTGAAAGTGCCTGGAGGGAACATTGGGGCTTCTTCTCAGTGTCTCTGACATAGGGTTTCACTGTCCCGGGAAAGTCTCTGCTAACACCGTGCAGAGCGCTGTGCCCAATATACAGAAACGTCTTGCGGTATCTCCTACAGGGAAAGTGCCAGGAGGGAATTGTGGAGCTTGTTCTCAGTGTCTCTGAGAATTGCTCTGATTATCCCTGTGACCTCTTTGCTAAGACTCTCCAGAGAGCCGTCCTCAAAACCAACACACGTCTTGACATATCTCCCACATTGATCGCAGTGTCTCCAGAAACGGCATTTAAGGAGCCAGGACCTTTTCTCCCTACACTGTCCATTGAGTTGTCCTCAAAACCAATATACATCCTGCTATATCTCCCACATGGAAAGTGCCAGGAGGGAGAAGTGGGGATTATGTTTAGACTTTCTCGGAACTGCTTCAAATCAACTAGATATCTTTGTGCTGTAAATCTCCCAACAGCCAAACGCAAAAGCAGCAAACATCTCGCTGTACGTCCCACATCCAAAGTGCCAAGAGAGAGCTTGCTCTCCCTGTCTTTGAGTACTGTTTTCACTGTCCCGGTTACCTCTTTGCTAACATTCTCTTCAGAGCTGCAGTGAAACCAGGAACCGCGTGGAGAAGGCACCCACACTGAAAGTGCCTGGAGGGAACATTGGGGCTTCTTCTCAGTGTCTCTGACATAGGGTTTCACTGTCCCGGGAAAGTCTCTGCTAACACCGTGCAGAGCGCTGTGCCCAATATACAGAAACGTCTTGCGGTATCTCCTACAGGGAAAGTGCCAGGAGGGAATTGTGGAGCTTGTTCTCAGTGTCTCTGAGAATTGCTCTGATTATCCCTGTGACCTCTTTGCTAAGACTCTCCAGAGAGCCGTCCTCAAAACAAACACACGTCTTGACATATCTCCCACATTGATCGCAGTGTCTCCAGAAACAGCATTCAAGGAGCCAGGACCTTTTCTCCCTACACTGTCCATTGAGTTGTCCTCAAAACCAATATACATCCTGCTATATCTCCCACATGGAAAGTGCCAGGAGGGAGAAGTGGGGATTATGTTTAGACTTTCTCGGAACTGCTTCAAATCAACTAGATATCTTTGTGCTGTAAATCTCCCAACAGCCAAACGCAAAAGCAGCAAACATCTCGCTGTACGTCCCACATCCAAAGTGCCAAGAGAGAGCTTGCTCTCCCTGTCTTTGAGTACTGTTTTCACTGTCCCGGTTACCTCTTTGCTAACATTCTCTTCAGAGCTGCAGTGAAACCAGGAACCGCGTGGAGAAGGCACCCACACTGAAAGTGCCTGGAGGGAACACTGGGGCTTCTTCTCAGTGTCTCTGACATAGGGTTTCACTGTCCCGGGAAAGTCTCTGCTAACACCGTGCAGAGCGCTGTGCCCAATATACAGAAACGTCTTGCGGTATCTCCTACAGGGAAAGTGCCAGGAGGGAATTGTGGAGCTTGTTCTCAGTGTCTCTGAGAATTGCTCTGATTATCCCTGTGACCTCTTTGCTAAGACTCTCCAGAGAGCCGTCCTCAAAACAAACACACATCTTGACATATCTCCCACATTGATCGCAGTGTCTCCAGAAACAGCATTCAAGGAGCCAGGACCTTTTCTCCCTACACTGTCCATTGAGTTGTCCTCAAAACCAATATACATCCTGCTATATCTCCCACATGGAAAGTGCCAGGAGGGAGAAGTGGGGATTATGTTTAGACTTTCTCGGAACTGCTTCAAATCAACTAGATATCTTTGTGCTGTAAATCTCCCAACAGCCAAACGCAAAAGCAGCAAACATCTCGCTGTACGTCCCACATCCAAAGTGCCAAGAGAGAGCTTGCTCTCCCTGTCTTTGAGTACTGTTTTCACTGTCCCGGTTACCTCTTTGCTAACATTCTCTTCAGAGCTGCAGTGAAACCAGGAACCACGTGGAGAAGGCACCCACACTGAAAGTGCCTGGAGGGAACACTGGGGCTTCTTCTCAGTGTCTCTGACATAGGGTTTCACTGTCCCGGGAAAGTCTCTGCTAACACCGTGCAGAGCGCTGTGCCCAATATACAGAAACGTCTTGCGGTATCTCCTACAGGGAAAGTGCCAGGAGGGAATTGTGGAGCTTGTTCTCAGTGTCTCTGAGAATTGCTCTGATTATCCCTGTGACCTCTTTGCTAAGACTCTCCAGAGAGCCGTCCTCAAAACCAACACACATCTTGACATATCTCCCACATTGATCGCAGTGTCTCCAGAAACGGCATTCAAGGAGCCAGGACCTTTTCTCCCTACACTGTCCATTGAGTTGTCCTCAAAACCAATATACATCCTGCTATATCTCCCACATGGAAAGTGCCAGGAGGGAGAAGTGGGGATTATGTTTAGACTTTCTCGGAACTGCTTCAAATCAACTAGATATCTTTGTGCTGTAAATCTCCCAACAGCCAAACGCAAAAGCAGCAAACATCTCGCTGTACGTCCCACATCCAAAGTGCCAAGAGAGAGCTTGCTCTCCCTGTCTTTGAGTACTGTTTTCACTGTCCCGGTTACCTCTTTGCTAACATTCTCTTCAGAGCTGCAGTGAAACCAGGAACCGCGTGGAGAAGGCACCCACACTGAAAGTGCCTGGAGGGAACACTGGGGCTTCTTCTCAGTGTCTCTGACATAGGGTTTCACTGTCCCGGGAAAGTCTCTGCTAACACCGTGCAGAGCGCTGTGCCCAATATACAGAAACGTCTTGCGGTATCTCCTACAGGGAAAGTGCCAGGAGGGAATTGTGGAGCTTGTTCTCAGTGTCTCTGAGAATTGCTCTGATTATCCCTGTGACCTCTTTGCTAAGACTCTCCAGAGAGCCGTCCTCAAAACAAACACACATCTTGACATATCTCCCACATTGATCGCAGTGTTTCCAGAAAGGGCATTCAAGGAGCCAGGACCTTTTCTCCCTACACTGTCCATTGAGTTGTCCTCAAAACCAATATACATCCTGCTATATCTCCCACATGGAAAGTGCCAGGAGGGAGAAGTGGGGATTATGTTTAGACTTTCTCGGAACTGCTTCAAATCAACTAGATATCTTTGTGCTGTAAATCTCCCAACAGCCAAACGCAAAAGCAGCAAACATCTCGCTGTACGTCCCACATCCAAAGTGCCAAGAGAGAGCTTGCTCTCCCTGTCTTTGAGTACTGTTTTCACTGTCCCGGTTACCTCTTTGCTAACATTCTCTTCAGAGCTGCAGTGAAACCAGGAACCGCGTGGAGAAGGCACCCACACTGAAAGTGCCTGGAGGGAACATTGGGGCTTCTTCTCAGTGTCTCTGACATAGGGTTTCACTGTCCCGGGAAAGTCTCTGCTAACACCGTGCAGAGCGCTGTGCCCAATATACAGAAACGTCTTGCGGTATCTCCTACAGGGAAAGTGCCAGGAGGGAATTGTGGAGCTTGTTCTCAGTGTCTCTGAGAATTGCTCTGATTATCCCTGTGACCTCTTTGCTAAGACTCTCCAGAGAGCCGTCCTCAAAACCAACACACGTCTTGACATATCTCCCACATTGATCGCAGTGTCTCCAGAAACGGCATTCAAGGAGCCAGGACCTTTTCTCCCTACACTGTCCATTGAGTTGTCCTCAAAACCAATATACATCCTGCTATATCTCCCACATGGAAAGTGCCAGGAGGGAGAAGTGGGGATTATGTTTAGACTTTCTCGGAACTGCTTCAAATCAACTAGATATCTTTGTGCTGTAAATCTCCCAACAGCCAAACGCAAAAGCAGCAAACATCTCGCTGTACGTCCCACATCCAAAGTGCCAAGAGAGAGCTTGCTCTCCCTGTCTTTGAGTACTGTTTTCACTGTCCCGGTTACCTCTTTGCTAACATTCTCTTCAGAGCTGCAGTGAAACCAGGAACCGCGTGGAGAAGGCACCCACACTGAAAGTGCCTGGAGGGAACATTGGGGCTTCTTCTCAGTGTCTCTGACATAGGGTTTCACTGTCCCGGGAAAGTCTCTGCTAACACCGTGCAGAGCGCTGTGCCCAATATACAGAAACGTCTTGCGGTATCTCCTACAGGGAAAGTGCCAGGAGGGAATTGTGGAGCTTGTTCTCAGTGTCTCTGAGAATTGCTCTGATTATCCCTGTGACCTCTTTGCTAAGACTCTCCAGAGAGCCGTCCTCAAAACCAACACACGTCTTGACATATCTCCCACATTGATCGCAGTGTCTCCAGAAACGGCATTCAAGGAGCCAGGACCTTTTCTCCCTACACTGTCCATTGAGTTGTCCTCAAAACCAATATACATCCTGCTATATCTCCCACATGGAAAGTGCCAGGAGGGAGAAGTGGGGATTATGTTTAGACTTTCTCGGAACTGCTTCAAATCAACTAGATATCTTTGTGCTGTAAATCTCCCAACAGCCAAACGCAAAAGCAGCAAACATCTCGCTGTACGTCCCACATCCAAAGTGCCAAGAGAGAGCTTGCTCTCCCTGTCTTTGAGTACTGTTTTCACTGTCCCGGTTACCTCTTTGCTAACATTCTCTTCAGAGCTGCAGTGAAACCAGGAACCGCGTGGAGAAGGCACCCACACTGAAAGTGCCTGGAGGGAACACTGGGGCTTCTTCTCAGTGTCTCTGACATAGGGTTTCACTGTCCCGGGAAAGTCTCTGCTAACACCGTGCAGAGCGCTGTGCCCAATATACAGAAACGTCTTGCGGTATCTCCTACAGGGAAAGTGCCAGGAGGGAATTGTGGAGCTTGTTCTCAGTGTCTCTGAGAATTGCTCTGATTATCCCTGTGACCTCTTTGCTAAGACTCTCCAGAGAGCCGTCCTCAAAACCAACACACGTCTTGACATATCTCCCACATTGATCGCAGTGTCTCCAGAAACGGCATTCAAGGAGCCAGGACCTTTTCTCCCTACACTGTCCATTGAGTTGTCCTCAAAACCAATATACATCCTGCTATATCTCCCACATGGAAAGTGCCAGGAGGGAGAAGTGGGGATTATGTTTAGACTTTCTCGGAACTGCTTCAAATCAACTAGATATCTTTGTGCTGTAAATCTCCCAACAGCCAAACGCAAAAGCAGCAAACATCTCGCTGTACGTCCCACATCCAAAGTGCCAAGAGAGAGCTTGCTCTCCCTGTCTTTGAGTACTGTTTTCACTGTCCCGGTTACCTCTTTGCTAACATTCTCTTCAGAGCTGCAGTGAAACCAGGAACCGCGTGGAGAAGGCACCCACACTGAAAGTGCCTGGAGGGAACACTGGGGCTTCTTCTCAGTGTCTCTGACATAGGGTTTCACTGTCCCGGGAAAGTCTCTGCTAACACCGTGCAGAGCGCTGTGCCCAATATACAGAAACGTCTTGCGGTATCTCCTACAGGGAAAGTGCCAGGAGGGAATTGTGGAGCTTGTTCTCAGTGTCTCTGAGAATTGCTCTGATTATCCCTGTGACCTCTTTGCTAAGACTCTCCAGAGAGCCGTCCTCAAAACAAACACACATCTTGACATATCTCCCACATTGATCGCAGTGTCTCCAGAAACAGCATTCAAGGAGCCAGGACCTTTTCTCCCTACACTGTCCATTGAGTTGTCCTCAAAACCAATATACATCCTGCTATATCTCCCACATGGAAAGTGCCAGGAGGGAGAAGTGGGGATTATGTTTAGACTTTCTCGGAACTGCTTCAAATCAACTAGATATCTTTGTGCTGTAAATCTCCCAACAGCCAAACGCAAAAGCAGCAAACATCTCGCTGTACGTCCCACATCCAAAGTGCCAAGAGAGAGCTTGCTCTCCCTGTCTTTGAGTACTGTTTTCACTGTCCCGGTTACCTCTTTGCTAACATTCTCTTCAGAGCTGCAGTGAAACCAGGAACCGCGTGGAGAAGGCACCCACACTGAAAGTGCCTGGAGGGAACACTGGGGCTTCTTCTCAGTGTCTCTGACATAGGGTTTCACTGTCCCGGGAAAGTCTCTGCTAACACCGTGCAGAGCGCTGTGCCCAATATACAGAAACGTCTTGCGGTATCTCCTACAGGGAAAGTGCCAGGAGGGAATTGTGGAGCTTGTTCTCAGTGTCTCTGAGAATTGCTCTGATTATCCCTGTGACCTCTTTGCTAAGACTCTCCAGAGAGCCGTCCTCAAAACAAACACACATCTTGACATATCTCCCACATTGATCGCAGTGTCTCCAGAAACAGCATTCAAGGAGCCAGGACCTTTTCTCCCTACACTGTCCATTGAGTTGTCCTCAAAACCAATATACATCCTGCTATATCTCCCACATGGAAAGTGCCAGGAGGGAGAAGTGGGGATTATGTTTAGACTTTCTCGGAACTGCTTCAAATCAACTAGATATCTTTGTGCTGTAAATCTCCCAACAGCCAAACGCAAAAGCAGCAAACATCTCGCTGTACGTCCCACATCCAAAGTGCCAAGAGAGAGCTTGCTCTCCCTGTCTTTGAGTACTGTTTTCACTGTCCCGGTTACCTCTTTGCTAACATTCTCTTCAGAGCTGCAGTGAAACCAGGAACCACGTGGAGAAGGCACCCACACTGAAAGTGCCTGGAGGGAACACTGGGGCTTCTTCTCAGTGTCTCTGACATAGGGTTTCACTGTCCCGGGAAAGTCTCTGCTAACACCGTGCAGAGCGCTGTGCCCAATATACAGAAACGTCTTGCGGTATCTCCTACAGGGAAAGTGCCAGGAGGGAATTGTGGAGCTTGTTCTCAGTGTCTCTGAGAATTGCTCTGATTATCCCTGTGACCTCTTTGCTAAGACTCTCCAGAGAGCCGTCCTCAAAACCAACACACATCTTGACATATCTCCCACATTGATCGCAGTGTCTCCAGAAACGGCATTCAAGGAGCCAGGACCTTTTCTCCCTACACTGTCCATTGAGTTGTCCTCAAAACCAATATACATCCTGCTATATCTCCCACATGGAAAGTGCCAGGAGGGAGAAGTGGGGATTATGTTTAGACTTTCTCGGAACTGCTTCAAATCAACTAGATATCTTTGTGCTGTAAATCTCCCAACAGCCAAACGCAAAAGCAGCAAACATCTCGCTGTACGTCCCACATCCAAAGTGCCAAGAGAGAGCTTGCTCTCCCTGTCTTTGAGTACTGTTTTCACTGTCCCGGTTACCTCTTTGCTAACATTCTCTTCAGAGCTGCAGTGAAACCAGGAACCGCGTGGAGAAGGCACCCACACTGAAAGTGCCTGGAGGGAACACTGGGGCTTCTTCTCAGTGTCTCTGACATAGGGTTTCACTGTCCCGGGAAAGTCTCTGCTAACACCGTGCAGAGCGCTGTGCCCAATATACAGAAACGTCTTGCGGTATCTCCTACAGGGAAAGTGCCAGGAGGGAATTGTGGAGCTTGTTCTCAGTGTCTCTGAGAATTGCTCTGATTATCCCTGTGACCTCTTTGCTAAGACTCTCCAGAGAGCCGTCCTCAAAACAAACACACATCTTGACATATCTCCCACATTGATCGCAGTGTTTCCAGAAAGGGCATTCAAGGAGCCAGGACCTTTTCTCCCTACACTGTCCATTGAGTTGTCCTCAAAACCAATATACATCCTGCTATATCTCCCACATGGAAAGTGCCAGGAGGGAGAAGTGGGGATTATGTTTAGACTTTCTCGGAACTGCTTCAAATCAACTAGATATCTTTGTGCTGTAAATCTCCCAACAGCCAAACGCAAAAGCAGCAAACATCTCGCTGTACGTCCCACATCCAAAGTGCCAAGAGAGAGCTTGCTCTCCCTGTCTTTGAGTACTGTTTTCACTGTCCCGGTTACCTCTTTGCTAACATTCTCTTCAGAGCTGCAGTGAAACCAGGAACCGCGTGGAGAAGGCACCCACACTGAAAGTGCCTGGAGGGAACATTGGGGCTTCTTCTCAGTGTCTCTGACATAGGGTTTCACTGTCCCGGGAAAGTCTCTGCTAACACCGTGCAGAGCGCTGTGCCCAATATACAGAAACGTCTTGCGGTATCTCCTACAGGGAAAGTGCCAGGAGGGAATTGTGGAGCTTGTTCTCAGTGTCTCTGAGAATTGCTCTGATTATCCCTGTGACCTCTTTGCTAAGACTCTCCAGAGAGCCGTCCTCAAAACCAACACACGTCTTGACATATCTCCCACATTGATCGCAGTGTCTCCAGAAACGGCATTCAAGGAGCCAGGACCTTTTCTCCCTACACTGTCCATTGAGTTGTCCTCAAAACCAATATACATCCTGCTATATCTCCCACATGGAAAGTGCCAGGAGGGAGAAGTGGGGATTATGTTTAGACTTTCTCGGAACTGCTTCAAATCAACTAGATATCTTTGTGCTGTAAATCTCCCAACAGCCAAACGCAAAAGCAGCAAACATCTCGCTGTACGTCCCACATCCAAAGTGCCAAGAGAGAGCTTGCTCTCCCTGTCTTTGAGTACTGTTTTCACTGTCCCGGTTACCTCTTTGCTAACATTCTCTTCAGAGCTGCAGTGAAACCAGGAACCGCGTGGAGAAGGCACCCACACTGAAAGTGCCTGGAGGGAACATTGGGGCTTCTTCTCAGTGTCTCTGACATAGGGTTTCACTGTCCCGGGAAAGTCTCTGCTAACACCGTGCAGAGCGCTGTGCCCAATATACAGAAACGTCTTGCGGTATCTCCTACAGGGAAAGTGCCAGGAGGGAATTGTGGAGCTTGTTCTCAGTGTCTCTGAGAATTGCTCTGATTATCCCTGTGACCTCTTTGCTAAGACTCTCCAGAGAGCCGTCCTCAAAACCAACACACGTCTTGACATATCTCCCACATTGATCGCAGTGTCTCCAGAAACGGCATTCAAGGAGCCAGGACCTTTTCTCCCTACACTGTCCATTGAGTTGTCCTCAAAACCAATATACATCCTGCTATATCTCCCACATGGAAAGTGCCAGGAGGGAGAAGTGGGGATTATGTTTAGACTTTCTCGGAACTGCTTCAAATCAACTAGATATCTTTGTGCTGTAAATCTCCCAACAGCCAAACGCAAAAGCAGCAAACATCTCGCTGTACGTCCCACATCCAAAGTGCCAAGAGAGAGCTTGCTCTCCCTGTCTTTGAGTACTGTTTTCACTGTCCCGGTTACCTCTTTGCTAACATTCTCTTCAGAGCTGCAGTGAAACCAGGAACCGCGTGGAGAAGGCACCCACACTGAAAGTGCCTGGAGGGAACACTGGGGCTTCTTCTCAGTGTCTCTGACATAGGGTTTCACTGTCCCGGGAAAGTCTCTGCTAACACCGTGCAGAGCGCTGTGCCCAATATACAGAAACGTCTTGCGGTATCTCCTACAGGGAAAGTGCCAGGAGGGAATTGTGGAGCTTGTTCTCAGTGTCTCTGAGAATTGCTCTGATTATCCCTGTGACCTCTTTGCTAAGACTCTCCAGAGAGCCGTCCTCAAAACCAACACACGTCTTGACATATCTCCCACATTGATCGCAGTGTCTCCAGAAACGGCATTCAAGGAGCCAGGACCTTTTCTCCCTACACTGTCCATTGAGTTGTCCTCAAAACCAATATACATCCTGCTATATCTCCCACATGGAAAGTGCCAGGAGGGAGAAGTGGGGATTATGTTTAGACTTTCTCGGAACTGCTTCAAATCAACTAGATATCTTTGTGCTGTAAATCTCCCAACAGCCAAACGCAAAAGCAGCAAACATCTCGCTGTACGTCCCACATCCAAAGTGCCAAGAGAGAGCTTGCTCTCCCTGTCTTTGAGTACTGTTTTCACTGTCCCGGTTACCTCTTTGCTAACATTCTCTTCAGAGCTGCAGTGAAACCAGGAACCGCGTGGAGAAGGCACCCACACTGAAAGTGCCTGGAGGGAACACTGGGGCTTCTTCTCAGTGTCTCTGACATAGGGTTTCACTGTCCCGGGAAAGTCTCTGCTAACACCGTGCAGAGCGCTGTGCCCAATATACAGAAACGTCTTGCGGTATCTCCTACAGGGAAAGTGCCAGGAGGGAATTGTGGAGCTTGTTCTCAGTGTCTCTGAGAATTGCTCTGATTATCCCTGTGACCTCTTTGCTAAGACTCTCCAGAGAGCCGTCCTCAAAACAAACACACATCTTGACATATCTCCCACATTGATCGCAGTGTCTCCAGAAACAGCATTCAAGGAGCCAGGACCTTTTCTCCCTACACTGTCCATTGAGTTGTCCTCAAAACCAATATACATCCTGCTATATCTCCCACATGGAAAGTGCCAGGAGGGAGAAGTGGGGATTATGTTTAGACTTTCTCGGAACTGCTTCAAATCAACTAGATATCTTTGTGCTGTAAATCTCCCAACAGCCAAACGCAAAAGCAGCAAACATCTCGCTGTACGTCCCACATCCAAAGTGCCAAGAGAGAGCTTGCTCTCCCTGTCTTTGAGTACTGTTTGCACTGTCCCGGTTACCTCTTTGCTAACATTCTCTTCAGAGCTGCAGTGAAACCAGGAACCACGTGGAGAAGGCACCCACACTGAAAGTGCCTGGAGGGAACATTGGGGCTTCTTCTCAGTGTCTCTGACATAGGGTTTCACTGTCCCGGGAAAGTCTCTGCTAACACCGTGCAGAGCGCTGTGCCCAATATACAGAAACGTCTTGCGGTATCTCCTACAGGGAAAGTGCCAGGAGGGAATTGTGGAGCTTGTTCTCAGTGTCTCTGAGAATTGCTCTGATTATCCCTGTGACCTCTTTGCTAAGACTCTCCAGAGAGCCGTCCTCAAAACCAACACACGTCTTGACATATCTCCCACATTGATCGCAGTGTCTCCAGAAACGGCATTCAAGGAGCCAGGACCTTTTCTCCCTACACTGTCCATTGAGTTGTCCTCAAAACCAATATACATCCTGCTATATCTCCCACATGGAAAGTGCCAGGAGGGAGAAGTGGGGATTATGTTTAGACTTTCTCGGAACTGCTTCAAATCAACTAGATATCTTTGTGCTGTAAATCTCCCAACAGCCAAACGCAAAAGCAGCAAACATCTCGCTGTACGTCCCACATCCAAAGTGCCAAGAGAGAGCTTGCTCTCCCTGTCTTTGAGTACTGTTTTCACTGTCCCGGTTACCTCTTTGCTAACATTCTCTTCAGAGCTGCAGTGAAACCAGGAACCGCGTGGAGAAGGCACCCACACTGAAAGTGCCTGGAGGGAACATTGGGGCTTCTTCTCAGTGTCTCTGACATAGGGTTTCACTGTCCCGGGAAAGTCTCTGCTAACACCGTGCAGAGCGCTGTGCCCAATATACAGAAACGTCTTGCGGTATCTCCTACAGGGAAAGTGCCAGGAGGGAATTGTGGAGCTTGTTCTCAGTGTCTCTGAGAATTGCTCTGATTATCCCTGTGACCTCTTTGCTAAGACTCTCCAGAGAGCCGTCCTCAAAACAAACACACATCTTGACATATCTCCCACATTGATCGCAGTGTCTCCAGAAACAGCATTCAAGGAGCCAGGACCTTTTCTCCCTACACTGTCCATTGAGTTGTCCTCAAAACCAATATACATCCTGCTATATCTCCCACATGGAAAGTGCCAGGAGGGAGAAGTGGGGATTATGTTTAGACTTTCTCGGAACTGCTTCAAATCA